>NW_016690265.1:1146833-1244255 GCF_001604755.1 Lepidothrix coronata
CTCTGATTTACCTGTCATTGGGTCTCCTGAGCAGAGCACTGCAAAGGGCATTACTAAGTTAACTCATGGATGCTGTGCAGGGCAGTGGAGGCCTGGTCAGTTTTGTTTGCTTCAAGGCACCCCTCCCTTTTCCTCATTTCCTAGGAAATGGCTCTTAAGCAGCAATTTATTCTTAAGAAGCTGCTTTCTGTGTGATTTTTGCTTGGAGGCCCGTGCTTTGCACCTTTGGCTGGGAGATATGTCCATTTAGTGAAAACCACCTCACATGAACAGATACTATATTTGTGACATGGATCTGTACCATGAAAGCTCAAGAAGATCTTGAAGAGAGCTCTGCCAGAGATTTCCATAGCCACTGATCCCAGCCACCAGAGGGAAACACAACCATATGCATTAACCCAGTCTGTCATGTTGCACCTTCTCCATGTGTGCAAAGTCTTGTTGAACAGCTGATGTTCCCCAGGGTACGCAAACCATTGTATGATAATAAGATTCTGTACCTCAAATGCAACCCAGGGACTGCATTTCTCAAAGTCCCAACCAGCCTGTGTTGTGGAGGCTGCTGGAGCCCTGGTGGGCTCCCTTGTCTTTCGTTTTGCAGCTGTTGGTTGAACGCACCGTGGGAAGGATGCAATCATGTTTCTGCTAAGTGTGTGTAGAGTGTGTGTTCAGTGTTTGCTGAAACAGAACAGGAATAGTGTAAAAAGTGGCGTTGCCTCAAACACCCTGAAAAGGCTATTACAGACACTGTCACAGAAGACTTTGCCTTCTGTCCTCCATTATCTAATGGTTTCAGTTGTCAAGAAGGCAGCAGGTTTAATAAACAAACAAACACCTTCCTGCTCTGAAGAATCAGCCTTTCTTCTTTATAACCAATTCTGCTTGAGCTGGGCAGCCAGGCAAATCCCATGTAAGAGGTCAGTGAGCTAGACAGCTTCTGCTCCTGTGCTGGTGGGAAGCCCTCACCTCTATCTGGGCAATGCTTTACAGGCTGGGCTTGTACCCAAACTAAACATAAATTTGTGGCCAGAGGAGGTTGTGTGTCCCTTCGTTTGTACATACTAAGTCTGTTGGTACATTTGACTGTAAAATTCACCAGTAATAAACACTCCAAGGACAAAACTCATTGTTTCATAAAAATTGTATATATGTCTGGAAATCTAGGGGTTTCCATTTTCAGAATTAGCAGAAAAATAATTTTTTCTGATGCACATCATCTCAGGGCACTGGGTGCTCTTGCAGGCCTCCTGGGCTGAGGGGGATGGCAGGCTGTTGGACAAGCCATTAGTGAGGCAGCTACCAAATGAGATTTAAGGTTGCCTGCTGGCTCTTGGCAGTCTATCTGGTGGGAGGGTAAGGATCAGAGGATGGCAGTGCTTTCCTGAGCTGGTGGTGGCATCTGAAGAAAGGAAGGAGAGACTTCAGCAGCCCCGAGTCTGGGGGCACTGCTCTGAGCCCACCAGCTTGGAGTGCAAGCTCCCTCCAAGTCCCCTTCCTGCACGGGATGCCTGCACTAAAGCTGGTAACACAGTTGCTGCCCACACACTGAACACCAAGGACAAATGAATCCAGGGAGGGAGGAACATGGGGACAAGGGA
Organism: Lepidothrix coronata; assembly: GCF_001604755.1. Lineage (NCBI taxonomy): Eukaryota > Metazoa > Chordata > Aves > Passeriformes > Pipridae > Lepidothrix > Lepidothrix coronata. The sequence continues at coordinate 1,148,432 of NW_016690265.1, forward strand.
AAATTTTTTGGGCTGCACCGTGACTGGGCATGAGAGGCTTTGTCGTTACCCTGCAAAATACCTCCTCCTTGGAGAAAGGGACCATGCATCTCATTGCATGAGCTGAGCACAGAGGCAGTGCCTAAGACAGACTTCTTCAGAAGCAAACCAAAAATGTGTTTGTGAGATGAGCACGAGTCCCGGAGCCCCCGCTGCCTGTAACACATTTTCAGCAAAATGCTCTGCACCATCCCCAGAGCCCCTCCACTCCCCCCAGCCTTCCTTCCTCCTTCTCCCCCTCCCCACAACTATTTAATTTTGCTCTGGCATGAAATAATAGAGTGCTGTGTATCTATTACAGATGTAAAGAGATTTAGACTGCCACAGGTTTCAGTAGCACATTCAAAGCCCTAACAAAGCTGGGTATAATAGACTCTCCCTGCCATTATCCATTCAGCAAGTGTAATAAATGACTCGGCCGCAGCCTGCCATATACCACCCGGCCCAGATAACAGCTGAAAGGAGAAAATTAAATTTTGCTTTTGTTGAAACATTATGATTTATGTATTTGTAATATAGGCTGCGGTGGGCAATTGAAAAAAAAAAAAAAAGAAGATTGCTGAATATACTTCAGGGTTACTGATTGTACCACAGGCCACTTAGAGTGCTAGAAATGCTGTTCTTCTCCCCGTGTTCCTTACTAATAATAAAATCATACAAATTCCCATTAACCTTTTCGCTCATGTTGGTTTTATTTATATATGTATTTATTCTTTTTTTTATTTCCAAGTCTTAAGTTTTGGCCATTTACTCTCAGCCTCATGAAAAATAACAGAGTGATGGTTTATGGAGACAAGGCATGAAGTACCTAGGCGTGTAAAAATGATGGATGTAGGTCAAAAAATCTATATATCATTTTTAGTATTTTTATAATAATTTTCTTTAAACGGGGTGGTTCCCCCCTTCCCATCCTCCTCTTCTCCACTACTGTCTTTACAGTTGATGACAAGATATTCTGATATCCTCATCCTTGCAATATCTAGACCTATAAAAATAATTAACTTCTCCCACCTTAGAAATATAGAGACAGAAACAGGAGTGCTTCACCCTGTAATTTATAATATTGCAGCACCGTCCCTTAATGTTGTAATCAGGCCTGCAAAGTCTTATCATGTTGTAGAATATAATGAACTTACTTATTCATTTCAACATCACATTTCATCTTAGTTGTTCTCCACATTACTTGCTCATCCCTCCCCTTTTCTGGAACACTGGAACGAAGATAGAAGTTTTCTCATTCTTTCTTTTTCCTTTTCTTCACATTCTTTAGCTCTGGGGTTGAGCTCTGGGGTTGAGCTGGAGAAGGCTGGAAGCTCATTTGCCTGTGCTCCCTACGAGTTAAAAAAGAAGAAGTTTTAAATTTTTTTTTCTATTTTATGAATGTATTAAACCTAGTTATGTGGCTTACACCAGCATGTTTGATCTTGGCAAAACCAATATGTTGAAAAAACACTTGGCTGCATGAGAAGGGGCAGCTGTAGGGCTGGAGCCAGGGTGCTCTGAGCTTCCCATGCTGAACCCTGCAGTGTGTGGCCTTGTTGCTCTAAGCATTTGTGTCTCAAATGTTGCCACTTAAAGCAGACGCTGTCAGAAATTGGGAGGGACAATTAGAGTGGAATGCCCATCCCTGGAAACATTCAAGGTCAGATTGGACCAGATTTTGAGCAACCTGGTCTAGTGGAAGGTGTCCCTGTCCATGGAGGGGGGGTCGGCAGTGGGGAGTGAAGTGCTGAATCTCTTTTTCCTGATTCTCAAGATAGTCTGTATTTAATGTGGGATTCATTTGATAACAGCTCATCCAGTAGTGATAATTTTGGCTTTTTTTTTTTTTTTTTTGTCTGAGGAAAACACTCTCTTCTTCATCTCGTTAGAAAGTTTATGTAGTATTTTCTCTTCCCCCAACCAACTCTTCATTCACAGCCACAAAAGGTCAATTAGTTTCATAGTATTTCCTACCCTTGTCCAAAATCTGCTTGCCTTAGGGGTTGACAAGGTGCCTCTAATGGGTGCTGGAGCTCTCCATGGAGAAATTATTTGTAAGACCTCATACTCCTCAGTATCCCAGAAGCTTTAAGCAGTCGTAAAAGGAGGCTCTACCTGCTCTCCAGCATTATCCTTTCCCTTCTGGCTATGGCCTGAGCAGGTCAGCACCATCATTAAGAAACTGCTCTGGTCTGGAGCCAGGGACTGATCCTGACTCCTCTTGTTCCCTTTGCTGTGTAGGAGCAAAGCAAGGACATATTGGGAGCCTCGACCATGAGGGCACCCTGTAGCTCTTCTGTTGCTTTTGCTGTCCTCATCTCTTGCACTTTGATGTTTCAGAGCCTGGCACAGTTCTCTGGCATTGGGTCTGGCCATTTCATGGGCAGGACATATCTAGAAAGGTTAAAACCCACCAACAGAAATGTATATTAAGATTTATTTATTTATTTATTTTATATCCTGTGTGCATGGTGTTAAGCGTTTAAAGAATTCATGTGATTTTTAGCCCTGCTGAAGCCCAAGGCTGCTGTTAGCATATGTGGGCTGGAGGTTTGGGTGTGCAGGGGATGTTTTACAGCCAGCTCATCTCTCGATCAGGTATTCTGCTAATGCACACTGACAGATATTTTGTGAAGCAACGTTCAGTCTATTTATTGACCCCCTGCCCTCAAATGCATACATACAGCAGAGCACTCCAGCTTATATTTAATGCTGAAACATTTGTAAGTACTGTATATCCTATGATCTATTGGACTAATGAAAAAGAAGGTTTATCACTGCAGTCCAGTGTAAATCTGCGGATAACCTTACTGTACAGTCAATTTATTCCTTTAACAGGTTTATTCCTTTATCAGGTGTTTGTAGAAGGTTTCACCATAAGTACAGCGGAGACATAATTTGCTGTGGGGCAGATTTATTTGTTTCACAGGGTTATTATTTTAACAGTCTGATAATCACTATGAGTATGTTTCACCATTTGGAATTTCTGTGTGTATATGCGAAAGTGTGTTTATTCATTCCTCGAGCAGGTTCATTTCCTTATCAGCTATTCATTTTAAAGAGTTTTATTACATATGCAGAGTGTGTAGGGTACTAGAGTGCAGTAATTTTATTAAGAGATTTATTTAGTGCCAGATATTCATTTAGCTGGGGTTCACTGTAACACAATCATATGCTTTCACCTGGCCAATTTTCTTTGCATATCACAGTTTGCTATAAACAACACTTCCCCTGCACTACAGCCTCCAATTCCCTTTTTTCTTTTCCTTTTTTAAAAATTTTTACAGGAAACTCTCCACACTCCGAACTCTTTCATTGATTTTATTCATCATATTTGATTTTTTTATGTCAGGGGAAGGGGATCTTATTTGCAGGCTCCTGTGAAGTGGCTTTTTAAAAATGAATATGCTTAAAGATTCTGCTAAGAGGAGGAGGTTTCAGAAATGTCTCTCTAATGCCACTTAGGAATTGCTTGAGTCTCAGCATAGAGTCAGTGACTGACTGGAGAAAAGCAGTAGGAGGAAGATGATCCCAAAACAAGAGTCTGGTTTACTCAGAAACTATGTGGATTTGATGTTTTTCCATGATTTAATATTTTTTTTGTTATGTGAATATTAACTCTAGAAAGAAGAGGAAAGAAATTGTTAATAAACTGTAGGTGATGTCTGTCTTTAGTTTGGCATAAAATGAAGCTATAAAATAGGGAAAAAAAGAAATCCACCTGCATCACTAACTCTCACACTGGGGTAAAATACAATCTTATTCTAATCTTCCTGATGCCCACGGATGTTTCAGACTGATTTCGTAGGAGGAGGGCTTGGTGCCTGGTTGGTAGTTTACCTTTACTCACTGCTNAGAAAGAGCTGTGCACAAAAAACTGAGCTCTCTGTGTTCTGGAACAGCTGGAGGTCATGGAAGAGGCAGAGGGTGACACTGCACATCCCTGGGACCCAGGTGCAGATTTTCAGGCAGGTAGAGCTCTTTACTTTGAATTACTTATGTGAGAAAGAGGTCTTCTGTACAAATGTGTTTTTCTGGTCCAAAGAATATGTGATTCAGTGAAAACAACTGAGCTCAGCTAGTGCTGGATCAGGCTCTTAACTGCAGAGAGTTACGTCTAGTAACTGGCCAACATAATCTAAGCCAACTTTTCCTTGAATTGCCTGAAACTTTTTCAAGTAGAAAGACAATTATTAAACTTAGCAGTATTTCATTCTAATAGGGGAGCAGTATAACTTCAACCACATTATCAATACAAGATCAAAACTATTGATCAACACACAAAAGTAAATCAACATTTGCCTATAAACAGCATAGTCCATTTACCAGATGCAATTAATACAATTTAAGCATTCAACTGGATATCACTTACCATTTGCTGCTTTTTTCTTTACATCAGATGTCCAGGGAATGGCAAAACAACCTGATGAAATCCACTGGCAATGACAGGATTTATTTCCCAGAGAGATGGAGTAGGAAGTTAGTCCTAGAGCTGATTAAAGAACTCCATTTTCACAGAAGTTTTGAGAAGACTTTTCTGGTTTGTGCTGGAAGAATCACGGTTCTTCAAACTTCTTTTTCTAAAACAGACCTGTGTTAAAATACCAGACCTGCACTGAAAAGAGTGAAGTTTTGTTTTGTTTCTTCTCTGAGGTGTTTGGAGAATCCATCCTGATCCCTGAAACCTTTTTCTTGATAATATCCTTGAAATCAATATTTAACTACAAAGCATTTTCACTCTGACAAAAATGCATTTTCAGAAGAAAGAATGTTTAATTGAAAATGTTCTTAACAGCTCTAGTCTGAATGAAAATACCCATCAGTTTGCTCTTCACTGACTCATTAGTATGGTCTTAAATTTATGACTACAGTGAAAAAAATCAGCTATGGGTAATTGAACCCCTATTGTAAAGAACCATGTTAAAATGTACTTAGTTATGCTCAAGGCTAATGTTATTTGTTAAATCTCCTAACAGGGAATTAGCAGTTGAAATTTTGTTTTCATAGTGTTAATTATTACTCTTGATGCTGCCATGCAACATCCTTGACTCACTTTTCAGTGAGACTGTTGAGACAAGTTTGCTTCTTACTGGGTAAATAGCATTATAAAGGAGAAGCAGAGAAGATCAAAAACTGAAAATGGTACAATGGGGCAGATGTAGCATTGGGTGATGGATCCAGAGTCAGTTTTTTTCCAGGAGATGTTTGCTGGCTGCAAAATGACGGTGATTTTCCTGGGAGTGTGAAAGATCCAATTCAAAGACACCATGGATTCCAGCTGCTGAGTTTAGTCTGGAACTCAAGCTGTGGAAATACATAATTTTTCTTGTAGGTTGTGTTAGTTCAGACAGAATCCTTCAGAAACTTTCAAGACTTTTCAGTATACGAGTCAAAGGAAAAGCCTTGCATTATTGGGCACAATGTACCTCCCCCTACCTGATCCTGGGAATTAGATAGCCATGAATTTATCCAAAGTTTGAAGGGAAATTTCTTAGGCAACCCTGATCCTGTGGGAATAAGCCAAGACACCATGGCCAAACCCTTGTATTTCTGATTCTGCTCTTCACATAAGAACTGAATCAAATGCTGACTGTGAAGTATTCCTTCCCCCCACAGCAAAACCACTCTGATTTACAGTCAGCTGCTACTGCTGCCCATTCTCTACCTTTAATGACACCAGAACATAACTGCCTGCTGTGCATTGGCTCCATTTCAGGCTGGGATCAGAAGAGAGAGAAGGTTTAGAGAGAACAGGTCCAAACAGCTACAAATCTCAAAACCCAGTGTAAAAATCCCACTGTACACCCAGGTTACATGTTTTATACTGTGAATATATGACATTGCAGCGATCCACTGGTCCTCTGTCCTTATTCAGAATATGAACATGTGTGTGTGAATGCATATGGCTTTGAGGGAAATGATTGCTGGGAATTTTTTTTCTTCTGGTCCAAGTGCTACTACACTAAAGATAAGACTTTTTGGTAGCCTCAGCTCTTTTATTAACAGTAAAAGATTGCTCTAAACTGCACCTACTTCAAAATTGTTTTTGTAACACCATGCAGTGGCTCTTGAACAACTTCCCTTGACAAATTATTCTCATGTATCTGCCCTGAGGATTTTGGGAAGGGATAAGCAATGAGACTAAGACTAAGCTGGTTTTCAGACTGCGATATTTAGGTTTGATATTCATGTGAGCACGAGTGGTAAATGTTTTTTCAAGAGACGTTCTGGGTGCTTTCACATTTCCTGATAGTCAGAATCGAGCCTTTGCACAAGTCTTGTGAAACTTCATGAAAACTCCATGGAAGTTTTCTTTCAATATCTACTGTGCAAATGACAGATCTGTAGATTTTTAAAAGAAAATGAGAGCATCTCATTTTCTGAAGTTACTAAAAACTTTGAGGCAATCAAAGAAACTGAAAATGGCCTTATGAAGCTACTAATTAATTATTGTTGTTGCTTTTATATGTATAGCTTATATGCAATTGTACATAATAATTTCATATTAAATGCAATTATTTTATGCATCTAAGTCAGAGATCAGGCAGACTCCATCTGGATGCAAGAGTCTGCTGGAATGATGATCTCTACTTGCTACGAGCCTGAGAATGGCTCAGAGCAGAATCTTTTGTTGAATGAAAGGATGCTTTGATATTGTCTGTTTCAACAGACAGAATCAAGCTAGAGCTTTGTAATTCCTTGTGATTTGCAGTATCAGTTTAAAACTGAAATGCTATTTGATCAGATTTGAGGATGTTAACTTCTACCTTCTATAGCACTTTATCTACTTCTGACCATGTCCTGCTGAATAACAATTCACTAAAGAATCTGTATCAACCTGAAGTCATTTAAAAAGAAGAATTATGCAAATGATCTCTCTTTATTTGGCTGTGCAGTGAGAGATCTTTCAAAGAAAAGAATAAGATGTAATTTCAACACACTTAGAAATGGTGCTTCCAGGGGAAAAGGAAATCTTTGAAGAAGCAATTTGTAGCTAGAGATATTGTGCTAGAATGTGCAAATTGATGATTATTTACGAGTGAGCCTGTGAAGGAGAGAGACACGTGCCACCTTTTGTCAACGGGTGGCTGCTCCACGAGAAGCAGAAATCATGATTTTTATAACAGTGCCTATTTTCACTTCCATTGCTTGCCAAGGCTGTAATGCTGATCTCTCCATCTAAATTGCAAAACTAGAAGAAATCATTTAATATGGCACCTTCCTGCTCTGCAGAAGCTTGCATGTCTGGGATGGGATTGCTCTGTTGTACAGATTATATTTTTTAATGTCTCCCCAGATTACGAATTATTGTCAGCAAAACTTCCTGTTTGCACCCAGCTGAAGGCTGGAAGGTGCTTTTAAAGTTTGAAGGAAAAAATTAGATCTTGCACCTCTTCACGGGAAGGAGCTCAGCTGAGCTCCTTGTCTTTGAGGAGAGGTTCCAGTACTGAACTGCAGCCGTGTTCCCCTTTGCTCCTCTTCCTCTGCCCTCTTGAGTCTTGTGTATGCCTTTGCCTCTCTCCTGTGGAAGAACTAAGGCAGTGTCAGGGGATTGAATCCCCACAAGTGAAAACAGGCATGGAATCCATCTCTTGCCTTGTGGGCAAGCCTGAAGGGCAATTAAGTGGTAGAGGGGAGCTCTCCATAGAGAGAAAAAGTTGGTTAAGATCTTTAGCATGTGAATCTTTAAAATGTCTAGGGAATGAAATCTCTTCTTCTCCTTTGTACCACTTTGCCAGCTCAGCATGTAATTGCATGCTGAGAGCTGAAGCATTTGTGTGCAGCATCTGGACTGTAGTATTTTGGACCTATAACACCAAAACACCTGTCCTGACCACGGTAATGCATAAGAGCCCTGATAACCCTTAAAACAGACAGTAAAAATATGATGAGAAACCTTTGAAACCTTTTCTGTTTCTATCCTGGGAAAAGAATATGTTGCAAGAAGCACTGAATCAACACACTTCAACACTTCTTAATACATTTCTTTTCTTTAAGGGCTTATTAGACTTTTTCTGGATTTGCCCTGAAAACCTAAGTAAAACGGAAAATCCAAATTATCACCAGTGCAAGAGACCCCTTCTGCTGTTTTATCTCTAAGAAGAAATGCTTTCCTCATGCCAGTCCTCTGATGCACACATTGCTGTAGATACGCCACCGTTTAAAGAATGGGCTGTTTACTGTTTGGATAGCTTCAAAGAGAGAGTTTCCCCCCTGGAACAAAGCTCTTCCTTAGCAAGATAAGTATAAAGTGTTTAATAGTGCCTCTCTTCTTCACTCTCAAGATTCCTCTTTCTCTTTTTCCCTTTATCTCTGCCTACTCGTATGTATTTTAAAGGGGACCCGATACGCTGGTGTCACGCGTTCACACCAGCTTAACAAATGATGCCACTTCCATGTAATTAATGAAAAGACACTGATGCCATTGGGTCAAATGGACTGAGTGCTATCTGAATTATTGCAAATGTCCACAGCACAGACTCTCTTTTCCTGAAGGCAGGGGAGGGATATGTACCATCTCTGTGCTTTTGTCCCACTGGGAGCTGACTTCCTCTGGGCAGTGCAAGATGAAGGAGCCAAAGCAGGGGAAATGAGTGAGGGTTTCTGCTGGGCTGAGTGTGTCAGATACTAGCCCTGAGGTACCCAGCACTGGCTTGAACATGAGTGCAGAGAAAGCTCCACAGGACACAGTCTAATGCTGTTGAGCTGCTAAGTAGAATCCTAGAATGGTCTGGGTTGGAAGAAACCTTCAAGATCATCTTGTTCCAATCCCCACGCCATGGGCAGGGACACCTTCCACTAGACCATGTTGCTCAAAGCCTGATTCAACCAAGCTGTTAAAGAACATCTTATTATTATTAATGATTTCTCTTTCTCTGCTCCTGGGTTATTTTAGGTACCTTATCTTTCTGATTGGCTCACCCATTTACACAAGAACCCAGAGCTGTCTTTAAATGTGTGCTTCCAGGATTTTTCCTTCAAGGGTTATAGTGAAAAGTTCCCTGTATATTACTGCGTTCATATATTCTATGGCAGAATTTTTGTTTTTGCTGTCTGGCTAACCACATAAACCTGGACATGGCCAGACAATTCCAGGAAACCATGACTATGTAAGAAATGCAGTAAAGATTTTCTTGCAGTGAGCTAATCTTTAGTAATACTTGTCTACATCTGGAGGCATAGTTGGCCCATCAAGAGAAGACTAACCCTCTATAAGGCTTTACAAGATTTGGACAAGTGACTATGCAAACATGTGTCAATATGACTTTTTCTTCAGCTGATTGTGACAAAGTGTGCTAAAATCCGGCAGCAACTTAATACTTTGAGCTTTGCAATGAGCTAAGAGAATGGATTGTGTGCATTGACTTCCACTTTTTCAAGCTTGTTGGCATTGAAATGTAACATTGGATTGGACCATGTTTGCAAACACCTGGAAGAACTTAGGTAAATCCTTGTGAACATGTGTGTTCCCTCAGGGGGGCACTGTGATCTGGCACCAGCTGATCTAGTTCTGTTTGGCTCATCTTACTCATTATCAGCTTTAGATATCCCAAAAAATCAGTAGCCAAAAAAAAATATTTTTCCCTTATTATGTCAATAGAGATGTGAAAATAAATGGAAAAATTCTGCCTCATGAGTTAATATGAAAATGTCACCAACCTGAGATGATTTCATGTGTGTATAGTGTCAAGGCATTTATATGTAAATATGTTGTATCTTCAGATACTTAGAAGTTGATGCATTTTCATAAAATTGCAGAATACAGATTTTGTAGAATTTCAGAAATTAAATGTTTAGTACTTTCCCCCAGAATTTTGCTAATGATTGAAAGGGGTGTCATATACTCTTCTTTTAATGCAACTTTCATTTCTGTTCTCAAGTCCTGTATCTGCAGTGATTGGTTTATTTAAAGTCTTAACATTTGTATGAAGCCCAATATTTTCCTAGGTCTCTTTTGGTTGGTTTTTAGTGCTTTGCTTTTGTTTTTTTTTGGACTTCAATTTCATTTTTATGTTTTTCTTTTTATGAGGTCTTACAGTGATTGATTTCTTTTTCCTTTTTTTTTTTTCTGGGGGCAAGTTTCTTCTCTTTGATCAGCACTGCAAATCTATTAAGAGCAGTTTGAAGCCCTGTTGCATGTTTTACAACCTTGCCATTGAGTTTTCTCTAGGAACAAACAAAGGAGGTACTTTGGACTGTACTCTCAGCCTAGTGGTGAACAGCAGATGTTAATAATGTAATGATGCTTCTTCATACAGCATTGAGCCATAGACCACACCACACTCTCCAGTGTCTAGTTTGGAATGGAGAAAGGGTTCATGTCCTGGTTCTTTTTTCCTTTCCATCCTCTCCAGGCTCCCCAGGGAAGTGATGGAGTCACCATACCTGGAAGTGTTCCAAAAGGGAGTAGATATGGCACTTTGTGATGTGGTGATATCGGCTGAAGGTTGGACTCAGTGATCTTGGAGGTCTTTTCCAATGTGAATGATTCCATGACTTGGATTTTTGGTTTGTCTTTCTTTTTCCATCTATTGCAATGTCTACTTATGTCTCCTCCATCTGTCTAGTAGTGATTTTTTGTGAGCTAGATACCTCTCAGATGAAAGTCAGAAACTTGCTTTTCTCTTCTTTTGCACATCCTCTGTACTTTTGGATTGCACTGGGAGGTGCAATACAAAACACGGTTGTGATGAAGTAGTCAGCTGTCTAAAATATTTTTGAGACTTAAAAATATAAGGACCTTTTGCTTGTGGACTGTAGTTTCAAAACTGATTTTACGAGAGGGCTTTGAGCAACCTGGTCTGGTGGAAGGTGTCCCTGTCCACGTCAGGGAGTTGGAACTTAGGTTAAGTTCCCTTCCAACCCAAACCAGTCTGTGATTCTATGATTCAGCTGTAAAGCGACTGTGAACAATTGTTGTGAAATGGAATTTCAGATTTATGGGTAGAATTCAGGCCTTGAAAACACAAGGGAACTTTTACATAAACTTATGTCCTATCTGCCGTTGCTCCATATGCACCCAGCTAACACAGAATCCACAGAAATCACCGCATTATGGAAATTTTACCTTCAGGTTTAATTAGAATACATTAAAAGGTGTTGTAAGCAGATGAAACAATGTAAAGACATCTTTTTTAAGTGTTGGGGTGATTTCAGAAATTGTTGGAAGTAATGCCTTGAAGTGGTGTAGACTTGACTGAACTGATCCACAAGAGTTTATTCTGGTTTGCAGTTTGGGCTAAAGCCTGCTGGTTTCTTGCTCCTATTTTCTAAGGATCTCATGTTATTCCTGGCTGAAACGTCTTCAGAATGTTTGCATATATACAGTACTAACAAGATAACATCATTATGCTTTTTTAGATTTTTAAATGTTGGATGTTTTAGGTGACTAGCATTTGTTTTATCTTACAGATATGAAACAGCAGCACATCTATAACTTGCTGCTGTATTGAATAGATTAGATATCAAACAGGCATTGTAAATGAAGTAGGTCTTGATTACAACTGTATAAATGAATTGAATATCAAGAAATAGAACTATGGAAATATTTGTCAAAAAGAAAGAAGACTGTGTATAGCTCGTAACCACATGATTTTTTTCATTGTAGGTTAAATGACTGATTTAAATGTGACTTAAATATAGTAATTTTCCATTAAACCAACTGAACATGAAGCACACCAGAATGAATTGTTGATGTTACTCAACTTCAAGGCATTAAGTCTTGATGGCAGTGAGATACCTATTTCCATGAATCTTTAGAGTGGTTCTGAATACCAACACTTGGCCAGAGTCTGAGCTCAGAAATGAAAGAAGTGATGAGATGCACAATAAGATTTTATAGTTGGGTTCTTTAACAGGACATAGCATAGATTCATGTTCTTTGTTTTAGCACTGGCTGGGAGCGTTTGACCAAAATACTTATGAATTATATTCTTCAGGTTTTATTCACTCCTGAAATGAAACATGAAGAACAGAATGTTTGTGGAATGTGATGGATCACATAGAGATCTGACAAAGACTGATTCCTACCTCATTCCCCACATTTCTCGACCAGTTCTTATCAAGGTTTCTACAGGGAAGGTCCACTGCTTAGAAGTAGTAAATGGTTATTCCATGACATTCAGCTTTTCCCTTTATGTATTGTGGGCATGTATATAAACTTAGTTCAATAGGGTTAACTACTTTTTATCACATAATGAAATAAAAACCTGGAAACCTTACAATACTTGATAATAGTATTCTGTTTAAACATCTATGTTTAATACTCTTAATGACTTTAATACTTTAATACTGAATGACTCTTACTTTTGTCAAGTAGGAATACAAATCAGGTGTAGATTAGAAATAGCATCATATTGCATTTTTTTTAATATGGAAATCTACTTAGTAGTCTGATAATTTATTACATTAAAACAATTTTGAGTTCAGCATTTCTGCTAATCCTTAGCTTGATTGTTGCTGATGCTGAGCTAAAGTTCTCACAGCTTTTCACAAATGTCCCTGTATGCTGCAAAGAGAAAAGCAGAGGGAACAAGGGTTCTGAGTGCACTTGACAACATCCAGACTGGAAATTGTCTTGTTTTTTTTTATTGTTCCATCTTTGTTTCATTGAAAAATGCAGGAGTGTTAGCAGACTTGCTCTGAATTATCTCAGGAACAAGGGCAAAATCTCTTTGCATCTAGATTTATCGTAAGTCTACTGTTTCTAGTTTCAGACTGTAATTGAACACCCATTCTTTCTCACCGAGTCAATCACATTGCCTCTTCAAGCCACACGTCTGTTGGTGCCACATGTGATGACTTCGTTGCCTGTGTAGATAAGGATTAGGAGATTGGATTCTTCTTGCATTGGTTTGTCTCATGTGCATGGTAAGTACAACTGTATAGGGGAATTCCCATCCTTTCCTAAATTACCATCAGAATAATTAATGCTGTTGTCCTCCTGGAAGCAACCTGTGATTAGCCAGGAATGGGTTACAGTGGTAGCCAGAAGCAAACAGAGCAAAGCATTTGGCTTGTGGACCACTTATCAGCTACCAGGGAGAAGGAGAGGAGCTGGGCATGGTCTGTGCATGGGATCAGTTGTGAGCAGACCTGGGTGTGGTCTGTGCTTGGGATCAGCTGTGAGATGTACTTGGGATCAGCTGTGAGATGTGCTTGGGATCAGCTGTGAGATGTGCTTGGGATCAGTTGTCTCCACGGGACATCTGCTGAGTGTGTCTGCAGATCATCAGACTTCCCTCCCCTTTGTCTCACAGAAGCCACAGTGAACACCAGGCTAAGTACTAAGGGGAGTGACATTGTCATGTCCTACAGGCTTGGGCCAGTGAAGGTTTCAAACCTTGGGTTAACCAAGCCAAACTCACAAACTGGCATGTCGTGACAGAGCCCCATTTTTTCTGGTGTGTCTTGGAAGTCTGGACGAGAAGACAGTAGAAGATTGTAGGGTATCTTGGAAGCAGGGAGCTGAGGAAGTGAGGGAGTGCTAAATAAACCAGATAACTATTGTCATTGAAACTGATAGTATTTCTGTTACCTCAGTGCTTCTTTTAAGCAGATTAAACCTTTTCAGTTGGGGTCTAGGACAGCTTGATTCATTGAGCCTTTGTAAATTCATGCTCTCACTTGGGTATGATGCGTTTGGATTACAGTGCACACAGAAGAAGTTTGTTTACTCTGGAGTGCAATTATAGTTTTTTATTAGTATTTATAGCAGATTGCCATACAAAATGCCAGCAGCCCCTGCATTCTGCTGCCAGGGTGCTAAACAAAGAATGCAATAAGCTTGTCTTCTACAAGCTACAAACAGGTTCTTTGCAAGCCAATGCTTTTGCTTTTACATGGGTTAATGTTTCTGTTCTTATGCCAATTGTTCCTGCTCATTCTTTACTATGTCTTTCTAAGTAAGCAGGGATAATTGCACACAGTTTAGAGCACTACAACACAACAAAGAAAATGTCCTTTAGGTTAAAAAGATTAGGACATTAGTAACTAATAATATAGAAAAAGATGTGTAGTTATTTTGAAAATAAGAGCAAGCTGGGGCAATATGGTGAGTTATTAGACCTTTTTTTGCATACTTTCTCACCTTATCGATTCAGGTAATGGTGAAACAGGGATGAAATTTCTTTATATCAATTCCATCAGAGATTTTTAAACAGTAATAACAACAGTGGCATGGGATCTCTAACTTTATAATTACTGAGTTTTCCAGACAGTAAATCATAGACACATGCACATGCCCACAAACATATATAAATGTGTGTGTACATGTGTATAAGTATATATATGTGTATATATCTATGTAATTATAAAAAACGACCTGAGTTCATTAATCTCTGGTGTGTATTAAAGGTGGAAAGAACCATGATGTACTAATGAATGTTTTCATTAATGAGTAAAAACAAAACTCTGATACCTTTATTAGCATAGTATTTTTGTCAAAATGTGTAAGAGCATTCACAGAATAAAAATGGTCTCTGGCATAACAGTCTAAAAATCTTAAGAAGTTGATTCTGTCACATGCTAAACACACTGGCTCCAATCCAATAACACATTTGAGCCAGTGCTGGACCTCAAGGCTCGCAGGACCACTTGTGTCCTCACAGGTCAGTGCTTTGATGAAGTGGGGACAAGAGGGTCAGCATGCTGCAGAGCTGAGCTCTCACTGAAATGGGACTGAATGGGAAACAGGATACACTAAATAGGAGTGAATTCAGGAGTGGTCTTGTGAGCAAGATACTGAGGTAGGGCAGCAGATTTTAGGTATGAGTGCACATAATTTGCAGTGCATCAGTGTAATGGGGTGGGTTAGTTCACCACATGTCGAGCTTGGTGCCACCACACTTTCTCTCCTGCTGTTGCACAGTCCAGCTGCGTTAGTGGTTTGTTACTGCTGATATGCAGGAGGTGCATCTTCTGACACTCAAAACATATGCCCTAGGTTTGGCTTCCAGCTGTATTTGGGATGGCCTATTGGCTGAGTTAGCTACTTTTGTGATGCTTTAGTTCTCCTGCAGTAGTGGGAGCACCAATAAAGGCAGAGGAGGGACTGCGTTGCTTAGGCAATGTTTGAGTGCTGGAATGGTGGATGTCAAAGAAGTGCTGTACTTGAAGTGTTACACTCCTAAGTACATACATAATACATATGTAATATGTACTTAGCATATTATCATGGATAATATGCTAAACTGTTGCACTTCTTTTTAGTTTTTAATTCAATAAAAATATGAAAATGACAGTGATTGAGATATGTTTATTCTTCAAACGTGTTAACAGAAGAGCTGCAGAGCCATGCTTTCTCCTTACAGCATGTAATTCAACAGGGTTAATGGAAGCTTGCCCACATCTGCTTTTCTTGGGTTGAATGTGATGGAGTTTTGGTATTTTCAATGTTTTAATTTATAAGCAACATACATGTGGTAATTTTTTCCTCCTCTATATGGGAAGCAATTTCTGAGTGAATACATAAGCTGTTTTCAGATTGAAATCCCCAGATATTGTTCCCCCTTGGAGGAGCTGTAATCTGCCAGATTTCAGGTTGGGCCAGACTCTGCTGGTATTATAGTTTCAAAGACAAAACATGGTCTTCCTGATTTGACAGAAACGATGTAAGGATTGCCCAATGGGCATGCTCCTGCAAGAATGAAATTTGGAACCATCAGGTGCCAAAGACATAGAGATGAAAGACAAAGTAAGCAGAAGTAGAGTTTTAAAACTAGTTTGGTTTTTTTCTACCATTAAATATATAGCTTTATTGCCATTTAAAAAATATTAAACTATTTTAAAAGTATTTGGGGTATTCTATTTTACAGGTTTCTAGAGAAAGTAATTTTGCATTTAAAAAGCCTTAACTTCAATACAGAAACAGCAAGAGGTATTTGATTGGTGTTTGTTTTTTGTAAAAGAGAAAAGTACTCTCTTGCTTAATTATACTTTTTAGTATTTAGGAACTATGAAGAGAAAACTCACTGGAACGCAAAAGAATTATTCAGATGAAGGTGTTTAAAAAGAAAATTAACCTTTGCAGTTGCTAGTTTTGCTGAGAAGCACTAAAAGTGGCAGTAATTCCAATCTCAGTGAAAAATGAGCCCAGATGATCCATGTCTTCACATCAGAAAGTGTAACAACCAGTTCTGCCTTTCAAAACTCCCAACACCATTTCTTGGAGCAGGACTTTGCATGATCAGTGCTAAAAGGAGGGCTGGTTCTCCATCACCAGCCCTGCCTGTGTGTAGCACATCCCTCTTTCCTTTATCATCTAACCCTATTCTTCTGTCTTCCCTTTTTCTTTGGGATTGTGATTCAGGGACAGTTTAGCTTCACAGGAAGATTTTTATACAGCAGAGGTTACTGAAGCATTTATCTTTTAAGAAACAGCATACATATACAGAATTGCAGTGCATGTGTTTTGCAAACAGCTCTGAGAAACAAATAGATCACTCTCGGGGCTTTCCAACCTTAATAATGTCTTTTTCATGTATGTCTCACTTATATCAATTATTCTGTTGTGCCATCATATATTTCTTGTTTTGAAATTTGGGGAGATATAATTTTTGTTTCACTGTATTGCATAAAGAACATTTTTGAAGAGCATTAATTAAGTTGAAGAGCTACAAAATGTTCAAATATAAAGCATTCTTAAAACCTGGGACAGTCTTTGAAGGCTTTGCAGGATGTAAAAGAATCAGAAAACAAATTCTCCTAGATGACAATAGATGATCTTATTCTCTATCAAGGGCAATGATAGAAGAGCAATCTTGGACAAATTTGATATAGTTTGAAGAGCAAAACTCTTATCAGTAGGAATTCAAGATAAAGTTTACTGTAGAAAATCCCTACTGACAAACTTAGTAAATATCAGCACTTCCTATACCAGAATATACAAAATTAAAAGGTAAAGCAGGCAGCTATATACTAACATTAAAGGGTGGTGAAATGGAATCGCTCCTGTTCACATCCTAAAAAATAAAAGCATTCATAGGGTTTATTGGACAAAAAGGAGGTCTCAATTCTATACAGATGAGATTAAAAAGGAAAGTTACATTTCATAAATCCCTTGATGATCCCTTTATGTCTACAAAGTTTAGCCAAGGGACCAAGACAATGTTTTAAAAAATACCAGATTTTCTTTAAACCATCACTACCAAAAAAAAAAGATCAGGCATCCTCTTGATCAAAATTCTCCACAGTAGATTACCTTCCAGTGATAAATGAACTCCCAGAGAAGATGAATCAGTGGCATGAACCCCTGTATATACTATTCACTAACTGCAGGAAAGATCTTAATTCAGCTGAAAGGAACTCTGTCTTGGAGGCCTGTCGAACTAAAGAGACAGAGCATGGATGATTACATTCAGCATCTGGGAGACTTCAGTGTAATTGAATCAACTGGGTTATATTTAACTGTGGAAAAGATCAAATGAGGAAGCGAGAGGTGCAAGGTAAAGAGACCTGTTCTGCACCCTTGATGGCTTGATCAGAGGGCGAAATGGACTGCACTTAAATGGAGAGGATGAGGAGGTGGGGATTATTGAGAGAAATGAGGCATAGACAGTGGCAGAGGAGTGGGTGTTGAAGTTGGCACAAGCAGAAAACCAAACAAATAAAAAACTCTAGAAGCCAACCACAGGAAACACTGAATCAGGGCAGCTTTAGATACAGACTTGACTGAGTAGACAACCTCAACCAGCCCCACTGTGCTCCCATTGAACTGAATATTCATTTTACTCAAGAATTTTGCCAGGACGTGAGTATCAGTCGCAGAATTAACTTCCTGTATTCAGTTGGCACAAGCACGGTGGAATTCTGAAACTGGAGCCATAACCGTTGAGTTTGAGCTCAGTTTTCATGCAGGAGGGCTTCCTTTGGCCAGGACCCTCTGTGATGCCTTGGTTCCTCCCTGGTGTCCCTGCTCCTCTTGTCCCCTGCAGTCAGAGGGAGGCTCAGGTGTGCAGACCTCCTCCCAACCTTGGGAAAAGCTGCGGTCTGGGCATCTTTGTCTTGGAAATTTGTCATGGAAGGTAAAGAGGAGAACGTAAAGATGGTGTTTGTACCTAGAGATGTTCTTGTGGTTTCCCTTTGCTGGGGTGAAAGAGCAGTGTGGGTGATGCAGAGAACTGAGGTGTGTGTGCACAGTTTTTTTATAATCATGTAGCATATTTCTAGTGATAAAGAGTAAACATTTAGCAGTTCCTAGCTATCCCAGTTATGTTACAACTAGTAGATAATATCTCTGTCTCCTGAATTTCCTTTCTGCTATTAGAATATGTTCTTTCAAATAGCAAACTGCCTATCACTTACTAATCTGGCCGTTGTGTAACTAATACAATAAATATGTCTCCTGTAAAGTGCAGTGAAGTAATGAGCAATTTAATGAGTTAAGCAAAGAAAGATAGAAAGTGAAAATAAGAAACCATGGAAACTAGCTCACTAATCCTAGCAGAGTGCCAGCAGACTAATGAAGACAGACGGAGAGTGAAAATGAGAATAAAAAGGAGAAACAGCTCGCTGAAGGCAGAGATACAAGATATCTGTGTCTTTAAAAGATTTCTGTGTTTGCTTTCTGCACTAAGCCAACGTTTCCCTTTTCCACAATTGCCAGGGAACGGTTTTCTGTCAAGGAAAGCAAGTCAAAAACACTGACCAGATCCTTTTATTTGCCTTTGATTCCTGCTTCCCTATCCCAAATTGTGCAGCCAGTTGGAAATGCCAAGTAAATGGTACTATATGATTTTAATTATCTGACCCCTCTTTCTTTCCTCCCTTTCTTCCCCCAGATTAAGTAGTGATGAGTCAGCATCAAAACTCGATGTCCTGTACGCTCTCAACCATGATGGAAAGTCTGCTGTCTTTCCTGGTTTGGTGAAAAAATCATGTTCAGGGAAGGCTGATTCTTGCCTGGGGTCCATTACAAACCCAGAGGCACTGCCAGGCACACTGAGGTCTAAATCTGACCTAAGATATTTTGTGTAATTAATAGACACATAGAGGAGCTCCCAAAAGGCCTTTATTACCATTAAATGACTTGTTCCTTAGAGTGCCTTTCTGTCTAAAAAGAGGTGGATGGTGTAGACTCGATGCCTAAAAGCTAGAACAGATGAGTCTTGAGTTCAAATCTTGTCAATAATCTCAGTGGAAGGGAGGTGGAGGAGTTCTCAATTGTTGTGCTCTTGATGTGCTCTTCCCCTTGGGCACTGCTGTGTCACATGGGCAACCTGTGCTGTCCTCATCTGTTGACACCCTTGTAGGTGATAACAACCCCATCACAGCCTCATGCAGGATCAGGATTTGAGTCACTGGTTGGCTTCAGTAGAAATTACTCCAAGATTACTCTGGTGGTTAAAACAGGACTGGAGCAAAGGGGTTTTTGATGTGAAAATGCTTCTTGCTATTTAGAGGTCAGTTGGGTTATATTTTCCACTGGATGGCGGGCAAGTCCTTGAGAAAATGCTTTTAAACTCATCTCAATAACCATAACTTCTAAACCTGAGGACTAGAGAAAATTGTATGTTTGACAAGGTTTCTTTTCAGTAATGTATAGGAAAGGTGTTTTCACTGTTTTGTGGTTGTATCTTAAATTTTTGTACAGGTTTTCCATATCTTTCTAACTGCCCAGCAGGGGAATATAGGAAGATAATGCTCCTCATTCCTTCTCATGCTTAACTCTAGGTAATTATTGATTAAAAAAACCTTTAATGTAAGTTTTAGCTGTTTGAGAATCTGACCAAGAATCTTGGATGCATCCTGCTGTAAGGAGAAAATTACAGTGGGCACTGATGATGTAGCAGACCTCAGGTAATGATATATTCACTACTGAATTCCAGCTCCTTTCTTACATTCATGAAGAGCAATATATCCAAAAGTAAAATTTAAGATAGTGTTGTATAGTAATATGGAAAAGTTACAAAGCACTGTTGAATCAGGAAATTGTCTTCTAATCTGCTTTATTTTTCTGCTGTACCTAGACCTACTGAAAATTTCTAGACAAATAATAAAAAAAAACTTGCTTGAAAAATATGAAATTTGGCAAATGTATTCCTAAAATTTTCTCTTAAATTCCCTTTGGCAATTAAAATTTCCTGGATTTGTCTTTATGTCATTTTCCTCTCAGCTACTGGCAAAGTGGTAATAAAAGTAGATAAATGGGAAAGTAATAATTGCACTATTTTAATCAAGCCAATCAAGTTTACTCAATCTTTGTATAGAACAAATAAATTTAAAAATAGTAAAAAATTGCTTTTAAAAATACATCCTACTTGTGAATTAATTAACTAAGGAATGTGTAGTGGCTGCTGTTGAAAGCAGCCACATTAACTCTGTTTTGCTGCTTGTTTTGTCTGACTTACTGGTCAGCATTACTGTATATCCAAAATCACAGCGTTCACCCTCTGCCTAGTGCTACCACCTAACGCTTCTTCAGGGAGAAAAACACTCTTTTCAAAAGGTATTTAAACCCCTAAACTCTGTTATAGTGTATCCCTCATTTTTCTAGGCTAAAAGACTTCTTGTTTATTTTTTTTCTGGCACAAAACATAAAATGTTCATACAACCTCTGGAGGTGCTGAAGTAAACTTGAAGCTGAGTGCAGACCATGGTCTCCACTGGGTTCACTGTGACCAGATCCTAATCCAACAGGTGCTGTGCACCCAAATTTAGCTGGACTCGGATTGTCCTCGTCTCCTTTGTCTTAGGTACTTTAACTCCACAACCCCAGTGTTTGACAACATTGCTTTGGCCTTTAATAATACCTTGCAGCAAACAGGACACACGCCTGTTTTCAAGATGTTCAGGCACATCCTGAGACCGTGTCAGGTAAATGAGGCTGTTTATGAGGGATCTGTTATAGCCAGTTCAATAGTATGTAATTTAAGACTATGTTTTAAACTAAGAGTGGGGACTCTCATGTAGTGGGTTAATACATACATGACCTTTAGCACATCCTGACCTTCCTCAGCCTGAGATAATGTTCCATAACAAATTTATTGTGTCAGGGAGATGATTTGTCAGCCAGCAGAAGTAAGTGGTAAGAACAAAAGGGAGTAGGGACTGAGAGGAGTCTGCTGCTGGGGAATGCTCTTTTTATTTATTCTCTGCATCTAGATTGCAATTCTTTATGATGTGCAATGTCTGAATCCCCACCTGCCCTGTGACTGAGAGCTAATGGGTACTTCTGGTTACTTATCTGCTGCCTGGTCTTGTGGTTTCACTGGTTTTCCCTTTATGCTGTAAGCTGGTGGGAGCACAGACCCTTGTCTGCTTGGCTCTGACTGGCTGCTGCCCACAGCAGCTGTATTTACCTGCTATGTATATTAATAAGTAGTAATTCATCCATAAAACAAATTCTCTCTGGTCAGAAGCTTGGCAAGCAATATGCAGCTTGAGAGAATTTTTGTACAAGAAATTCTCCATAAATGAAGATATGTAGATCTATTCTGATTGACTCTTTGGAAAACAGAGGGAGAGTGTTTGAGGCTTTAAGTTACTTTATTGCACTGTGTTTATTTTCTTTGTGTTAAGGCATCTAACAAGGAAAAGCTTTTCACAACCAATACCTTGTACATTTTCAAACAGAACTGAGGTTTTTATCAGAGCAGGGAATATTCCTAAAGAAAGAATTTCTTGTGAATGCTTACTTGACTAAAAGTGGCATTGTCAATGGTTATATTTCCTTTTTTCAATTGCTTTGTGACTGTTTGTAGATCTCGCCTTTTATATGTTATCTTAATGTATTAGAAATTTTGTAGAAAATGACCTTTGAAGTGGATTTAGGTCCTTTAGGACTCACAGCCACCCATGGAAACACAAACTGTGAAAAAAAATATGCTGATGTGACCTTGTGTGTTCCATGAAACTGGAGCTGGACTTTTGAACATGAAAATTTGCAACTAATTAGCCAGACAATCTGCAGTACTAATAGAGCACATAGAATTATCAGCAAGAAATGTGAGAGACCAAGCAATGGTGAGATTTTGGGGTGCTGTGTTGTTTTCTCTTCCTTTCTTTTCCCTTTCTGCAGTGTTTCTTCTCTCGGCAACATGGGAAAGAAAACATGTAAAGGAGAAAGAGAAACCAATGAAATAATACTTACTGATACCACATCTATTGGTTTTGGAAATCAAGTCAGATAATTTTTGCTTAGCATTTTATGTTTTGAAAAGGACTTTAAAATACTCAGTTATAAATATTTCACTGTCTATTAGCATAACATTTTTTTTTTCATTTTTCTTCTTCATGGGCTATAGCCACTCATGGTCATATCAGCTGCTACAAATACCTCACTTTTACACAGGTCTTTGCATCACATTTAAAACATTGTAGATATGACACAGAATGAATTGCCTGTCTTAATTCTCCAGCAAAGGACAATGGTTTTAATTTAAGGATCAAGTTCACCTATACTTTTATGAAATTAACTCTGAAATTATATGTCTGCAAATATAATGCTGTTCTTACTGTGTCAGACTGCTACTGAGTACATTAATAAATTATTGCTGTCTCCTGTGATTACAATAAAATATTTTAAAATGAAATCCAGAGATGCAATTAAATTAATGGACTCAAGGAGAAATATAAAGCCATAGGATGTAACAGTGTAAAAGGCTATCTCATGGTTGTGTGAGCCTTTTGAGTATCAGATGAATTCTCATTATTAAGGGATCTGAATTCTTTTAGATCCCACATTGACATTAAAGGCAGGATACCATGAAAGTAATGCTTAATATTATATATACTCCAAAGCTAAGAGAAGATTCTCATTCTTGGATGAACATTTCAAGCTCAGAAAGCTCACCCCTATTTTTCGGTGCATTCTTCTCTCTTAGTCCCATTTGATGAAGTTCACCCATTGATTCCCTCTTTCCAGAGTCCTCAAGGGGGCATCAGAAGTCACTTGCAGAGTTGCTGTGAAGTCGTATGAATAATTCTTATTCCCGGAATTCATGTTCTTATGAAGTAGGGCCTTTGGGAAAAAAATGAACCAAAAAAAAGTCTAATGGGATTACCCTGTGTTGTTGTATTTAGGTTTAGGTGTTCAGATACAAAGGCACAAGAACCTTCTTGAGTAACAGCACTACTAGGAATCCTTCCTTGAAATCTCTTCCCTTGAAGAAAAGTTAATTTTTGCTATTGCTTGCAGTACAAATACTTTATTGCATTAAGGATGCAAGCTCAAATAAATGGCAGCAAATCACGTTTTAGATTTTATTTTTTTTTCAGTAGTGCAAGTCTGTGTGTTTGAAGGGCTGAGAATTTGGTCGAGGAAGGATTTCATGTTGTCAGATTTATCTGATACCTACTGCTTATGTTTCCTTATGGTAGTGTCTTCCCGGCAAATTCATCTCAGAATTGTTAGTGTTGGTTGTTGTCAAATGTTGTTCTCTTGTTCCTGAAGAATAGAAAGAATTTTTACAAGCTCTTTATTCCTTAAATAGTTTTTCAGTGCCCTCTGAAATATTTCGGTGTATTATAGGAGTGATCATACATGAAGTATCTACAAAGTAAATCAGGTGCAGTGGTTCAATACCATTTTAATTGAATTGTCTATGTATTTAAATTGAAATAGTCAATTGCAGAGGTATATTTGCCCAGGAAACCCAGCCTGCAGACCAAATTTATTCTATATCTAACAGAAAGAGACCTGCATAAAATTACAGAGCCGGGAGCCCCAAGAATTAGATGTGCATCTTTCCTTCAGCAGGCTGCCCCTTTAAATTGGTCTCAGAGAAAGAACAGTGCATTTATAATTTAGCTTGTCCTGAAGGAGAACTCTTCTCTGTGGGAGGATCCTCTTTAATTACAACTTCACAGTAATAAGATGAGAAATGAGCAAGCAAGAAAGAGCTGCTGGAATGAGACATGATAAATCAGTTTGTCCAGGAAGCACGTTTATACCAGATCTATCACCACATTCAGCACGGCACTATCTTTCTTATTTCAATAAGGAAATCTCATGAAGAAATTTTAATTGCATACTATTAGGTGAAAGTCAATGTCCCATAATGAGCAAAGTGAAACCTGCATTTTTTCTTCTTTTATCTTCATGCTTTGAGTTCCTGAGGATTAACACAAAATGATTTGCCCTTAAATTGCACCCTTTTTTTTTTTTTTTCTGTTCATTTGTCTGAAGGATGTAGATTTTAGGTAATTTAAAAGGCACCAAGCTTTTGCTGTATGCTTCATGCTTGCAAGTTGGGAGTCAGATGGGAAAAAAATTTCCAATTTTCAAAGTCTCCTATTGTTAAGGGTGACTGAATGGCAGCCTGCAATTATATGATTTCAATGTAATTCATTCAGTAGGGAAGAGGTTGGTTCATAGATGCCTGGCTTAAAAGATTGGCATTGCTGTGTGATTAATTTCCAAACTTTGGAGGTATTTTCAACAGCATACAATGGAAGCATGTGACAGTGACATTTTCTGGATTTGTGCTAAGATTGCTTTATGATTGAAGTGCTGGACTTGTGGGGGTCATATTATCATAGGAGGTTTATTTTTCACAGGGTAAGTGTATATTTGTGTGTATATAAATATATAAAATATATACATATGCATCAATAACTATACACATACATATATGTATATATAAGTACAGGCACATGATATATGGAAGTGTTCAGGGGGATTTTACTGTGTAGATGTCTTGCACTTGCCCCTTACATGTAGATTTTCAAGAGTTACCATTTTTTCCCTTTCACATAAGAAAGGTAATGATGAGGTTCATTCTTGAAAGAGTTCTAATTTAATGCTTGATTTAGGATACTTAAGCAAAAAAAAAGTATTTGTTTTTTAAGAGAATTAAATTTGTGAATTATAATTGCAGGCAAAAATTGCTGTAATGGGCAACTGGGAAGTACCTTCTCTACAAGAAGTTTTTTTGGTCCATTGTTTGTTATGGTCAATGGATTCCCTAATTACTTATATTTAAAGCTGTGCCAAATCTTCATTATCAGACATCAAACCACATGAACCTTGCCCACACAGAAAAGAGCTGAAACGAATGAGAAATGAAAACAGAGTGCTTTTGGCTTCCCCCCAGAAGAAAGATGAACTGCATTTCTACCTCAAGGGACAAAGAAATTGAGGGCAACACTCTCAAAAATTTAAATCAAAAAGCAGTGCATGCAATTTTCATGCCTCTTAACTGATTTTTTAAGTTATGAACCTATAGGTTTTGTATTGCAAGTTTTGGACATAGCGGTAGCAACCAGAATCATCCTTTAAAAATATAGGCTACTGTTTTTGCTGTATTGGTATGACTCTGGGAGGTCAGCTTGAGGAAAAAAGCTACACTGAACAGGAAACCTGGGGTTAAAGCTGGCAATGCTGGCTGGAGTTGATTCTAGCTGAAGATTTTCTGATAAAAATATTTTTGTCAAAAAAAGCAGGTTGATTTTTGCTACTGCTGGAAAACTCACACCAGTATCCGAAAAAAAAGCTTCTTTAGATGAAGATCCCAGGGTCTGGTCCATGATCTTTGGGTTTCATGAAACCCTGTGAAAGGTTTAGGATTCAGAAACACTTTTGAAGTTGTGGCAGAGAAATACACCTCTCTAAATATAGATGGCTCCCTCTTCAAGCCCAGTCTGAACTTCAGACCAGTATATGTGTCTTGGGAAATGGGCTAAAAGAAAGAGAAAGGAGTGAAAAGGCAAGATATGAAACAAGTACTTTGAATATTTCTCTTGTGGGAAAAACTGTGAAGTGCTTGCAGCTTTTGGGTGTTTAAATTCTATCCAACACCAGTTTGATGGTCTGTATGGCTGGCTTGGAAAGGCAAAAAAATTAAACTTGGAAAAATAGATATTCCTGGTCAGCAAATTTTCCCCAAAAGCTGGGAAAAAAAGATACTGCAGTGCCAAGATACTTATGTACTGTCCAAATACCCAAATTTGCATGGTGGTCAGAAGTCCTGGGATGACTTCACCTGGAGCAAGGCAGCCTATTTCTGCCTTCTCTTTCCTGCTTGGTTTTGACTTATGCTGAGGGGTGGTGAGGTTCCTTGCTTAGCTAAAGTACACGGGATCTCTCCAAGGATAGTGACATTTCTATTCATCTGGGTCTCACCGCATTCTCAGAGTAACCCTCTCCTCAGGATGGGGTCTTTAGGAGGCCAAAATATTACAGGGCTAGAGATTGCCTTTGGCATTTCAGAAAAACGGGGTTGTCTTTCGAGTGAACCCGTCATCACTGCAGAAAAGTGCGGGGGAATGTGAACCAGCTGGGAGCCAGTGTTATGAAATGATAAAAGCTGTTAAAAATGTCAGATTGCCTGTCTGGGGCTGGTGGCCACAGGCAGCAGAGCACAGAGGAGGGGATGGAGAGGTAGGGATGGGGAGGCTCACACGGGTCGTTCCCTTCCCTCGATGAAAGGTGGATTTGTGTGATGGACACACACCATGTGGGGGAAATTCTCCTCTCAGTATGAAATGATTGTCTATTTGTTCTGCTTGCGGAGCTGCCATTAATGCCAGTGGGACTCATGGAAAGGGTTCTGAACGGGAAGCCAGGAGCAACTGTGATTCAGAGATGAGCAATTTGCCCCATAATGTGAAGGTAGTTTTACGACATGTTTATTCAACTCGCTCTACACTGAAACTGAAACTCTTCAGAAATGACCCATTTGTAACAGTCACCTGGTCCCACTGTAACACACAGACACCACTGCTTTGGTTGTATTTTTGCACACCTTCTGGGATGCTGAGGACACAGGACTGCAAAGTCCAGATCACTGATATCAGAATAAAAGAAATTTTGTAATACCATACCACACCATACCATACCATACCATACCATACCATACCATACCATACCATACCATACCATACCATACCATACCATACCATACCAATTCTCTTCTCACAACCATCTAATTTCTGCAGTTCCCAAGGGATTCCAGTGTTCAGCTGTAGCTATTTCAAAATAATTTCAATTTTGACAAACATCGACTCAGACCAGGATCATAATATAAAATATGTGGTGGCAAGTGCCTATGATTTGTCTCATTACAGGAAAGAAAGGGATAAATAATAGGTTTTTCATAATTTTCTGTAAAAACAAACAGGCTAACACTCTCTTGTTCTAACTCCACGGTAAATAATGGCTAATTGCCAATGATATCAGGTGTTTACGTATGACTTCATACCAGATTTAGTGTATTTTCAAGTATTAACACACAAAAGGTGCAGATTTGGTGCTTTTTTCTTCTTAGAGATGAATTCACAAAGTAATATACATGCAAGTTGAGACAAGCAGCTAAAAGTTGGTCTTATAATGATCATTAAGGTTGGAAAAGATCTCTAATATCACTGAGTCTAACCATTCAGGCATTGGAATGGGCTCAGGCATTGGAATGGGCTGCCCAGGGAAGTGGTGGATTCTCCTTCCCTGAAGGTTTTTAAGATGAGACTGGATGTGGCACTTAGTGCCATGGTCTAGTAACCACGACGGTAGTGGATCAAGGGTTGGACTTGATGATTTCCGAGGTCCCTTCCAACCCAGCTGATTCTAAATTTCTAAATTTCTAAATTTCTAAATTTCTAAATTTCTAATTTTCTAAATTTCTAAATTTCTAAATTTCTAAATTTCTAAATTTCTAAATTTCTAAATATCTCCAAATTTCTAAATTTCTAAATTAACCTGATACTGATGATGGTTACTGTCAGTTATTTTACAGTTACTGGCATGAAGAAAAAGAGAAAATTTTTGAAACACTGCCCAATCTCCAAGATGAGATGGAACAAGAATGTTGGATGAGTGGGATTGGATTACATATCAAAAGAGAAAAAAAACAGAGAGATAACTGATGATAACTCATCACCAGTATAGCAGATAAAAAGAGGGATTTTACCAGATCTTCATGCATGAAACACACAGAATATGCAGCTCTAAACTGAGGCATCTGCACCACGTTGCTAATCAAGCATGGAGAGATGTTTGGAATGATTCCCAACTGAAGGGGACTGCACCAAGCTATTGTTACACAATATTTAATGTATTAATTTATGTTGCAGTGATGCAAATGGAGAATTTTCATTTTAAACGAATGAGGCTGGTGGAAGCTGATACTGTGTGGTGGCTGTGGAGTGGCCTTGATGTCACAGGCTGTGAAGGCACCTGGACTCAATCCAGCTCCTGTTCCGTGCCACTGGCTGCAAAGAGCTGTCTCTCCTGTGCCACCACTTATTTCCAGAGTGTCACAGGGATGCAAAGCTCTGTGAGGGTCTGGCTGTCTCTCTCACTGTCTCTCTGGTCCAAAGAACATCCTAATTCCGTCACAGAGCAGAAAGGAGACCTGTGTTAGTTTGTAGCCGTGGTTTCAAACGCCCTGTCGAGCGGGGCTGACACTCCTGGGTTCAGAGACCTTGCTGCAGGCTTGCCAGGACTTGGGACTTAGGTTAACAGAGCTTCTTGGAAGAAATCTTCCCTTTGCAATACACGCTGAGGTTTTATTCACTAGGAAAACCACCTAAATAACTAATCACCTCTTTGGTCCACTGTAGCCCTTTAACTATATTAAGGCTGCTTCTTCGTTATTTTTATCTCTAATTCCACATTTAAAGTTAAAACTCTTAATGTGGGCATGAACTACTCTATTTTAAGTATTACTGCTTTTCTAGACAGTACAATTTCCTATTTTTAGGACATATACCTCTTGTTCTAGATATCTTAAACTTTATTTATCTAACATGTAGAAGTGCAGGTGAGGATTTTATATTAGTGCACACACTAATGTAGAAATGCTTAAATTTTGCCCTATCTCAGTAAGTGACTTTCCCTTAAGACTTAATATTACACCAATTTCTCCGTTTTAAAAGTTTTGAATTTGTTAAAATTAGTGCTAATTTGAACGTGCAGTTCTTCCGTGGTACTCTCTACGAAACCTATCGAAAGCCTGTGCAATTAGCAAAACTCTTTTCCAGTAATAAGCTCATTTTGTCTTCTTACAGCAATATTGGAAAAAAAAAATCACTGTTATGTGACACCATGGTGCAAAGCTTGAACTGAACATAGTTAACACCCCTATGTAAGAAAAAAGGTCTTGTGTTTTAAACCCACATGTGTTGGTTGCCTGCACGTGGGAGCATCTGCTGACTGCAGGAGGTGCCTGTTTCCAGGGGAAATCACCTGGTTTGCAAGTGTAACAATTTCTGTGAACTAATAATCAGATTATGATGCAGCAACTTGGTTTCTAAAATTTCAAAGCAATGTCATCAAATTCCTGCACCTACTATGCTTTCGATATGCTTTGGAGGACTTGGTTCATAAAACAGCCTGAAAAGATATTGTTTTCCTTAAAAAGGATCCTTTTGGGATCAGAAACATGAGGACTATGAAATCCTTTAGAATCAAAATCTTTCCTTTCCCCAGACAGACCTTTTAGTGTTTTCTGCAAGACCTGTTAATGTTATATGGAAGTACATTTACAAAACAAAGAAGTAGAACAAGGCACTAGCAAACGACTGTCCTTAATTGTGTAATCAAAGGCATCCAATCCTGGCTGTAAGGGAGCCATGAAAAAAACCCAGTAGGTAAAATACCTGATTTTAGGAGTGGAAAAATCTCTTTAATCAAAGCTGAAGAATTCATTTCAGTCTTGACCATGGTGGGACCCGCATGGGTGAGCTAACATCTCCAAGATGGAAGGAGGTTGCATCCCTGAAGATTCCTTGACTCAACAGTCCATCCACACAGCTCGTATACCCACTTCCTTAGCCCAGTGACCCACTGAATGCAGCGATGAAAACTTGGTGTTATTTGACCTTTTCATCTGATTAAAATGCTTGGTGCTCAGATTAGCCAAGTTTGGGTACCACCATGGCATTTTGAATTCAGAATGACTATATAATATCAATTAAAATGACAGTGACAGGGCTTTTCTTGTACAACTCTTTAATACAAGCTGTAAGACACAGAGGGGCTTGGTGGTTTCTTTGTGGCTCGTTTCTTTCCTAGTCCCTGTATTTTCAACTGAGGGGACACGGTCCCCTGCCAGTAGATGCAGGCTATTTAAATGCTCCATTGGAGAGGGATTAAAGTTTATGCAAGGTCACTGGGGATGTGATAATTATAATCACAGGTTTTTGGCTCCACAATGACAGCCATTTGTTATTTTCGCTCGAGTAATTCCTGCAGCTTGGAGCTGTTGACAAGCGTGCACTGATTTACTGGCCCCCCCCAGGTCCCAAGGCAGTGTCCGCTCTGAAGTCTGACACCTCTGCCTGGCTCCTGCTGCTTTCAGTATCTTTTCTGCTGCGAGCTGCAATACCGACCGAAAATTGGAGAAAAATATTGTGTTAGTTTATAATGGGATCAGGGAGAGAGAGAGTCGTAGGGTTGCTGAGTTTGTTACTACTCTGCAGCTTCTCCACTCTCCTTCCAGGGCTGAGCATTTGTTTCTCTGTTGTGAGGGGGGATTAATAAACTACTGATGTGACTTACACTGTAAGACCGTTGGAGTATTTTTGTGGTGGAGAGGCCTTGAGAGGTTGGATGCAAAGATCAAGAGAAAAAAAATCCATTCTTTTGAGCAGCAGATCTCCCTTCTGTCTCTTCAGCCTCCTCATCTCCCTTTCCCTTTCTTTTTGATTTATGTTGCCTTATTTTGTTTGTTTTTGCAATCAGAGGTAAGAGCATTTTAATATATATTAAATGGTGATAAATTGAGAATAGCTGATGGGTTAGGGCTGATATGACATTTCTTTATGGGTGGGGAGATTGATAACTCATGAGTGGCGTGAAAAAATCAAGCAAAATCACTTAATAGGGAATCTATTTTTTGGAAGAGCATTTTTCTTTTGTGCAGGTGCATGACTGCCATGATAGCTCTTTATATTTTGTTTATTCAGCTTATCTGTGCTTTTCCCAGGCCTCCGATTACCTCTCTCCTTTCCCTCTCTAAAACATCCCCACCTCCCCAATTTACATTTAATGCGTTTAATACATGACCTTTCTATCTCCCCTGTTGAACCTTCAATGCCATTTGGTTCCTTGTCTACAGTTCAAACTCCCCTTTGCTCTTCATGAATGTATTTTAAAATCTTCTACATTTGGTCCACCATCTGTGCCCTCACTTCTGAGCACAAACCAGGTAGGTCCAGGACACTTCCAGATGTCCCCAGAAGAAACAATGGTAGGAGAGCAACAGGGAACTCAGTTTAGTGCCAGATGAGCATACAGATATTATACTTTTCACAAGCTGCCTGAGATCCTTGTCTAACAAGCTGTCCTTGCCCAGGTCTGGAAGTTTCCCCCAGCCTAGCACTGCATCCCTCATTCTTTCTGCTCTGGTGAGCTGATTTTGGATTTGTCTTTGTTGTTTCCTTGGCATTATTTACCCTCAGACTTTTTGCTTCTGCCTCTTTCTCAGTACCTGGCCATCTAGAGCTTTTTATGAGATCTCATCCACTTATCTGCAGGCATGCTTAGTACTGATGTTTGGTACAAAATAATCCTTTCTCATTAGCCACTTCAAATTTTCCAGAGCTACCTTGCTCTCATTTGCTCAGAATTACATTATCATCTGTCTGTTTTTGTGCAAGCTTATTCTATGAGCACTGGATGAAGAAGTGTTAGGCATGTGCAAGGGCTGGTAACAGACCCAGTATGGTCTGATTGCAGATGTGGTATGATTTTGACATCTCTATTTTCTTAGGGAACTAAGCAAATAGAAAACTCTAGCTGTCCTCTATTGTGTCCCCCTGACAGTGTCCTGTCTCCAGCTCTCCCATCTCACATCTTGCCAGTTTTCTGCTTGGTTTCCATAAGTGTTCCTCCTCACAGCAGCAAATTACTTCCCCAAGTCTTGTATGAGGAAATAACTCTTCTTTTGCAGCCAGTTGTACCTCTGAAGAGGTTCTGATTCTGACATCATTAATCAGTGCTATATTTTTCTTGACTCTGTCCCCACTCCAAGATGATGTCTTTTTACGTGTGCAATGGTGAATTTAAGACAGGTTTCTCACATTTCAAACCTCCCTCCCTTGCCGTCCACTCCTTTGCCATCGACTCAGTTTCTTCATTTACCTCTTCTTTCTGGTATGTGTTGGACTAATTGGCATCCAGGGAAGTGGTGGAGTCACCATCCCTGGAGGTATTTAAAAGACATGTAACTTTGCTACTTAGGGACATAGTTTAGTGGTGGACAAGGCAGTGCTGGGTTTGCAGTTGGACTTGATGATCTTAAAGGTCTTTTCCAACCTAAATGGTTCTATGAATATGGACTATGAATGCTCAACAGAAATCTTCATATTCTTTATCACTTTAACATTCTGCTCTTTGTTTGTCTACCTGCCTTGATTGTTTATGCTTAATGTTGCACTGTAGTTTCCAAAATTTGATTCCTATACATAGGGATTTTCCTCTTCTGTTTATACTGTCTTAATAGGAGTATGTTATCCCAACATTTTGTAACTCAGGCCACAAGTCTGTTCTCAAGGTGAAGAGCACTTGATTTACCCTTGAAGTTTAATTTAACATTTTTCTCCCATCTCTGGTTTCACCTCCAGAGCATCAGTAACATTTTCACTTATTTAAATCCTGCTTCACCAGAGATCCTTATTTGTATTATTTCTTTCTGAGCTATTGTAATCTTCTGTGTTTATCTCTGCCTGCAAACCTGGCCCTATTTCACTGTGAGCTAATTGAAAACACTTCAGAAGTTAAGCAGGCAAAGTTCAGG
The DNA here is from genome assembly GCF_001604755.1 of Lepidothrix coronata. Classification (NCBI taxonomy): domain Eukaryota; kingdom Metazoa; phylum Chordata; class Aves; order Passeriformes; family Pipridae; genus Lepidothrix; species Lepidothrix coronata. The sequence continues at coordinate 1,181,128 of NW_016690265.1, forward strand.
AGAAAGGAAAGTTTGCCATCTCCTTTTTCTTCCAGCAATATTGAGCAAGTTGCTTGGTCTTGTGTAGAGGGTCATGGTCAGAGGCATCAGCAGAACCCACCTGTGTATCAGTCAGATCCAAGGCTGAGTGGGAAGTCGTTGGTCTTCTGTGAGTCTGTTTTTGTTATAAATTAAAACATAAATATTTCGGAATTTATATAAAGAAACTCTTCTTAAAAAGAAGTATTTATCACTTGAACCAAAGTATTTATCACTTGAACAAAACTGTCTTCTTCAATTCTATATTACGATGCATAGAGGTTAATGTTGAGGAACAAGAACTTGCAATTTTTGTTCAAAATTACTATATTAAGAACATTCTAATGGTAAAATGAAGCTTTACGTATCCTAAGACTGTTGCAAAGGCTGGTGAATTAATCAGTACCTGTGAATTAGCGATGTTTTCATAAAAAGAACTACAATGAAGACATCACTAATTCACAGGTACAGATTAATTCACCAGCCTTTGTAACAGTCTCAAAAATTGCTTTATCGCAGACATATATATATAAACATGTATATAAACTCTGCCACATTGTCAGGACTCATTAATTTCTAAGTTTTCTGTATTTTTTCACAGAATATTCTGAGTTGTAAGGGACCCACAAGGATCTTTGTGTCCAACTCTGAAGTGAATGGCCTGTACGGGGATCAAACCCTAACCTTGGTGTTAATTAACACCAAGCTGTAACCAGCTGAACTAATCTCAGAGACCTCTACTTGGTCAGCTAAAAATGTCACAACCAAAGAAATTAGTGTATCAGTGTGGACCTGTTTTGAAATCTCATGATTTTGGGGCTGACTTATACGACTTTTGGTGCAAGGAAAGGAGAAAGCTCTGCTCCCTGTTAGATATACTGGTCAAGCTATTTCTCAAATAGCTCTAAAATTCAGAACAAATTGGAAAAATGAAATATGGTCTGTGTTCTATGTGTTCTTCTACATTTGGAAGAATGACTTTATTGAGCACTGAATTATGAAGGAATTCAACCGACTCTTTATCACACCAGGAAGAGGTAGCTGGGCAACCAGACGTCAGATTTTCAAGTCAAGTCGTGTGGGTTCTCTTCCTGCTTTTAAGGCATTTTATTTTTAGAAGGCAAATGCTCAAAGAAAGCAGATTGGTAGTAGCATCACCATGAGATGATTTGGAATTTGCCAGCTGAGACGGGTGAAAGATAACAGGTTGGAGGTGAGCTCCTCTGTAGGACATTGAAGGATGAATTAGGTAAATAACTTGTGAGTTCCATGGGTATATAAAGGTTTTTTTTGAAAATTTTCCTTGTGCACAAGTGACCAGTGAGCATAGAGTAGTAATTGCTAGCCTGTCTCCCAGACATCAAATATACGATTACTTACATGAATCAAATGTAAGTGGAAAAGGTCTCAGTTTAGATCCTCAAACAGTGCTGTATACTCATATTCTAATAGTAACAAGACACGTAGGCAAAATGAGGGTTAGGTCGTTAAAGGTAAGCACTGATCCACACTAAAGTGAACCATGGACCAACAGGAACATGATCCAGCTTTCCAGTATATAAAAAGCTGTTATCAAGAGCACGGTGATCGATTTCTTCAGTTGAACCTCATGTTCAGCAAGAATTGATTAGGAAGTAATAGACTTAAATGAACTGAAGAAAATTTAAGATATACTTTAGAAAGAAATTTGTACCTTTGAGGACAGGTAACAATGCAACAACTGGCTTATTGAATCCCCATAACTGCAGGTTTTTACTTTCTAAAAGTGAGAAATGGTGAGATACTTGTTCCTGGAATAGGTAAAAGGATTAGATTATTTTTTTGTATTCTTTGCTTTGTTTCATTCCTTGAATCATGATCAAACTTCAACATATTATTCAGTACACTTCTCACTTCTCAACCTTCCATGCATGAAGTTCTCTCCTTTTCGTTCCCTGTTTTTTACCCTTTCTAAGCTTTACATAGGTTCTTTGCCTTTCTCCACTGTTTTTGTAGGCTCTGGTTCTGGGAAAATGATGCTTGGTCCAATTCTACTTCATTCCCCAGTGCAGCTGTGCTGGCAAAGTAAGTCTGCCACGAACTCCTTAGTCCTGAGTGATACAGTGTAGATGAACGGTGCTATATAAATGTAAATTTCAATTCATTCCCTTCATTCATTCAACAAGCTATCAACACAACCTTGTCATTTCAATTTTTCACACTTTTTTGTGGAAGTCCTCTGTGTCAGTGAAGTCTCATTTCCTCAGCACAGTGCCGAAGGTGACCAGACTGTATTAGAATATACAGTCACTTTCTTTTTTAAAGGGTCAGACATAATGAGAAGCAGAAGGAAGCCAGTTGCAGCCTCAGCCAACCTTTCCCTTGGCAGCTGAACAGGTAGTGCTGCCATCTCCACCACTATCCAGGTATAGGTATGTGCCCTGTTAGCTATATTTTGCAAACTTTGGTAAATGATGCACTTCGACACTCTTCAGTGAAAAATACTTCAAAAATATTTGCATAGGAAATATTAAGAATCAAGAATACACATGGTGGGGAGTGAAATACATTAGAGAAGGATTGACTTTCAATCCCAGCCTTCCCATTACTGCCAGAAAGAAGGGATGCTTTTGTTGTTCTGCCTAGCACTTTTTCTCCCATGGGTGGTTTGAATATAGATTTTGCAGGTGAAAGTGTCCTTGTATGTGCTTACACAGTCTCTTGCTAAGAGATACCTGTTCTTACATGGTCAGCAGCTTCCTAGATAGTTAATATTAACACATTCAAGAAGGAAAGAATGAAAAAGGTCCTTCCACAGCCACTCACAGCATTTTGACCATTTCATGTTTCTACATGGCTGTCTAAAGTGGAAAAGAGCCCTCTGGCACATAAAGTGTCATTGACACCGATATGACTGATATGACTGGCTGATATTAAATCACTTTTCCAGGGTTTTTGAGTTTCTTTTTGCCACATCTGGCCTATTTGCACCTTGTCTCTTTACATCCTTCCAAACACTTTCAGCCACCCTTCTAACGTGGTTTCACATCAAATGGAGTTTATCCACTTGTCCTTACAAAGGACAACCATAACATCATAATACATCATAATGTATACATGGGTTGGGCAATTTGCAGCCCTTTGTGAAAGCTGCACATTTTTATCCAAGATCTCTATGCTATTACCCCTGGAAACCACAGGGAGAGTCCAAATGTGGAGTCAGAAATACTAGATTTTGGTCTGCTTTAGCACAAATGTCTGCTTTTTAGAATAGAATTTCTCTGCCATCTCTTAGAGACGCTTCTCCAACATTTGACTCCTGAGCCTTACAGAGCTGAAAATTATCTTCTTATTTATCTTAACCTCACATGCAATCTCCTTTACTGTCTCTTCCTCTGTTTCCTTTATCAATTTTTTTCTTTACACTCTCTTAACTTCCTTCTGCAATCTTTCTAGTCCTCCTCTCTACCTAATGTTTTATAGCTTGCATATGCCTCTTTCTTAACCTTAATTACTTTTTGCACTTCCTACTCCTAGTGTATTTATTGCTTGATAGCACACATAAGCCTTGGCATATATTCATTTATCTTTGGATGTTTCTCATTTGCCTTTGGTTCATTTGATAGCACTTCTGTGGCTCTGGGTTCAAGATTCACCCCAATATTAGGAATGCTTCTTGGGGGTTCACGCTACAGAACATTTACATCACTTTTGGATATCCTATGCATGTTCTCAAGCAGTACCTTCCATAGGCATTTTTTTCTGCACAGCCCTGCTGCTTGCCAAGTTACCCAGGCAGGTAAAAGCTAAAGACTCTACTGCATTTTATGGAAAGAGTAAGAAAAGTTGTTGCCTTGGTTAGTACTTGGTAAACAAAGTGTTTCCAAGACCAGGACTGTACATGTGAATTATTGTTGGCTTCTACATTTGTCTGCTTTTCATGACTAGAACCCTACGGGATTTAATCAGGACAATTAAACAGTTTGGTGGTTGTTTGTTTTGTAGGGGTGTGGCAAAGACATTGGTAATTTATTGAACCCTGTTCAGCAACCCTGTTTAAAAGGTCAGCCTAGGGGTAAGAGCCACATACGTGAATCTACTGGGCCAGCTACCACTCATTGTGTTCATTCAAAATAAACATCGATTCAAACAACAGTCTAGATATTAGACTCATATTTTGATTTGCTAATCCAACAGATTGATGCTCTGCCTTCTTAAAGGAACTTTAAACTCAAACTCCCTATATTAAAATTTTCAGACTTATCAGATTTTAGAGCTACCTCAGTGTTTTTACATCAGTGGAGTCAGAACCATGAGCAGTTTCACTTCACACTAGTTTGTAATAATAGATAAGATGGAGGATCTGAAATGGTCTCATTCTCTATGGTTTTTGTTATTCAGAGCTGTCTCTGAACTACTAGACTGCTATTTTTTCCTCTTCTATGCTAAAAAGTAGTACTGTTAAGTTCTGTGCTCTAATAATAAGGTTGGCTTATAATAATATTATGATTTAAAAAAAATTATTGCTGCATTTTGGGTTCCTTTCTGAAGAATTCATCTTTGTGCAATTCATTGTCACATTTGCACGGTAACCTCTACCTCTGGTTGGAAAGGGTGTTATTGGAGAAAGGCTGCATTACAGAAAATTGCACCATAAAATAGCCATCCGTATCCTGGTCAGATCCATGTCTGACAAAATAGTATGTAATGTTCATGGCAGGTGGATGTTAACTGAGATTTGCTACGCAGTTTTGGGTATGTCTGCTCCAGATTTTATACTGACTTCTATGGAAGAAGAAACATGGATTTAAAGTCACAAAATCAGCAGATAGAGAAGGTCGACTGCTACTCCTTGTTATACTGCTGCTGTTCACTATCATTGAAGAAAACCACAGGAAATGTGATGAATATATTTTTAATTATGTTTTCTTATAGTAAATTACACCAAAACTGCCTCTGATGAAGTTACTCATCAATTTAGTGGAAGATAACCCAGGGAGGCAAAAATAAAAACTGAGTTGGAAATCTACAGCTGATTTATAAATTGTCTGCTAAAGGCAATTTGCTCTCTTTGTCTGCTGCACTTACCCAATTGCTGCTGAAACTAATTGCTCTTTTCTGGGCATCTTTTTTTAGAGAAAGAAAAAAAAAAAAAGCCAACACCACAAAACAAAACAAAAAAAAAGTGTGCCAACGTGAAACAGCAAACTGTAATCAGAGCTTCCTGCTAATTATCGGCTGCTTATCGGAGAATCATGTCCAACACGCAAATGTAATTGCAAATGACAACAGGAACACCGACTATGACAAGCACAATGTGGAACACTTTCAAGCACATATAGAGCTCTGGCAGTGTCAAGGTCTTTTTCAGGTCAGATCCCCAGCAGCTGATCTAGTTCTGCACTGAGGGTGATTCAAAGGTTAAGTCTTATACCAAAGGGCTGTTCTGGTCAGACACATAATTGGAATAACAAAGTCAATATATGTTGCTGGTTGTGGGACACAATCTTCATTTGATCTCTCACACGGCAGATTAATTAAGTGTTATCAATTAATGGCCTGGTAAAAGTGAACACCCTGTTAGTCAGTTTTCCAAGTAGTGTCAAGCATATGCAAGCCCTGGAGGGAGGGTGAGGGTGGAGGGAATCACCCCTGAACAGCACCACTGGTTTCCAAGAGCTGGAGGACAAAAATAACACAAATATAGATTGCAAAAAATAACAACTAAATAATAATAAATATTTTCTGTTTGTTCTGTTTTAACAGTGACTCTGAGCTTCGAGCGGAACTGTGTTTGAAATCATTTGATCAGGCTCTCATCAAATCCTTTTGTGGGAAATATATAATCATGGACCAGTCTATATCAAATTGCAGCAAGAAGGAGCATGCAGGGCTGGGTGATGTGATTCCTTTGAGCACTGAGGGACACGTACCTGGAGGAACAGTTTGATGGCCTTCCTTAACCCCACTGTGGCCACTCAGGTGAGAAAGTGCTCGTTGGTGTGACTAATTGATGCTGCCAATTCATAGGTTTGCTGTTTCTAAGGTGCCCACCAGAGAGAAATAGCAAATGTGTTTCTAAGCTCAGTGGAAATAACAGCTCGTCATGTGTTGTTGTTACTTGGTTTTTTAACCCATTTTAACCATCACACCCATCTAATAAATTTTGCGTTTTTAAGATTTTAGGAGTTGATATGCAAAAATGGAGTGAAGGATCTCAACTGCAAGAAAGCACATGAACTGCATTTATTGGTCATAAAGCAATGAATCTTCAGCCCACCCAGCAACAACTAATAGAGCTGAACCCAAGCAGTCTTTGCTGCTCTTCCTTTTTAGAAGCCTGTTTAATTTTGCAAGTGCACCACCAGCCACTGCTCCCAGAACTTGCTTAGAATATGCAAACAACCATTCAGATTGCCTGCAAAAGCAAACTGGGGAGATACAGTACTTAGAGTCTGTCTAAAAGGTATTTGTTAACTGTTAGCGATGGTTCCTAGTGTGTATTTTCCTGATAGTAGTAATACCTTTCAGTTGTTTGGTTTCTTTCAGTCTAAGCAACAGAAAAAAATGATAGAGTTTTCGTCCATGTATTTCAAGTACTGGTGCTTTTAGAGATGTCTGAATGGCTGTACAGACAGACAGACTTGGCTTAGAATGAAGCTCTTTCTCCTGCGAGGTGAAACATAGGTACCATTTTGTTTCAAGGTGTCGCATGTGGCACACTGATGTTCCAGTCACAGGGAACCTACACTTAATATAAAATTATTATGGGAGGGGAAAACCCAGATTCCAGTTCAGACCAGAGGGAACCAGCTTGGTTTTGGTGTTTATTTCTTAGTCACCTGTAGATGGGATGTTTTCCCAGTCTCGGCATCTACGTGATGGCAGGATTAGCAGACAGACTGCAGAGTGCTGGGCCTAAAGAATGGTGAGACTTGTGCCTTGCACAATTATTTTTTTTTCTTTTCAGTAATTGCATTTATTGCTGGAGTTCTTTTGACCAAGGAGTGGATACAATTGTAGCCCAAAAGAGGTTTTAGTTGTTGGATGATAAAAATGATGTAGTATGTAACTTTGGTATGTTCTTAACGTGTTTCAGCACCCTGTTTATCTCTCCTTTTCTTTCCTCTGAGTGTTGCCTGTTTCACTCATTAATTTGTGTTGTTTTCTCTGCATCCTCGTGGGTTTAAATTTTGCCTGTCCTGGTTCCTGATTTTGTAGATTTTCCAAGATTTTGTAATTCCCCCAAAGACCCTGTGTTGGATGTCTTGTTTTCAATAGTTTCTGGAGGTCTTTATTTTAGATCATGAGTGCTTAGTGCATTTGATAGGATCTGGCCACTGGGACCTGCTCAGCCAGGTGCTGCTGAATGGATTGCAGGGAGCCATTACTGCAGACTCTGAAGAGAACGAGAAGTTTGACCTCTCATGCTAGTAGATTTTGGGCCAAACTATCCCTCAAGTTTGAATCTGAGAGATACCCATTTTTCCTTTTCTTCTCTTTTTCTCCCAAGTATTTCCTGCTGTTGTTCTTACTGTTCTTTTCTAAGAAGCTTTAGTAAGCTTGTATCCCCACGGACAGGCATGGAAACATTCCCTGCACCCAAAAAGCAGAGACTCATTGACCTGTGGCAGGCCAGATACGGTTATCCATACTCCTCCATGGGCAAAGGAAATACTTTGGGACTATCCAGCTGACATAGTTTGCATGTGCTAAATTATCAGAGTTAAGGGTTCTCTCATGGCCTAAAGCAGTATGTGCCCTCCCACCACACAGCTGCTGTTGTAAGTGATTTATGGCCAAGCAATGGTAGGAGAATGGTTTCATCAAAACTTTTCGCTGTAAGACAATTCAGCTCTTGTTAAATAGCTTACCTTTTCAAACTCTCCATAACCATTTCAGTCACTGAGTAATGTACATGCTTCACCATAATTTTCAAGTTATTTTTTGATAGAACAATTTGTAATAAAATCACTTCTAAAAACGCACTTCCAAGCTTCAAGTCTGTTTTTAAAGCAGAATAATCTTCCTCATTTTTGTCTCCATGATTAAGTGTCTGAGTTTGTTTCATGTATTTTGTTTTATTCGGCTTAACATAAGCAAAAGAAACAGTTCCACAAACCTTCACTTTTCAAAAATGTTTTGACATGTGATTTACTGAAGTTATCTGATGAATTTCAGAACAAATATGTCTTCTTGCCTTCCTATAACACTATGTGTAATAGCTTTGGCTGTCTGTATTTTTCCACATTGATAAGATGAAGAATGTAGAATTTCTACAGTCTCCATTTGTTATTTGGGACAAAAGGGATAACACCTTTTTCTGTAGCATTTGCTACCTGCCCTGTACTGCTTACAGCTTACCCCTTCTCTCTGCTCTTTGCTTGCTTCATTGGCCACATCTGGGAGGCAGAATCTGTCAGTACCCAGATAATGTTGTCACCTCTGCAAACATGTTGACATTTTTGTATTGATAGTATGGCTGGAGCATCAGCACACACTTCCTTGCCACTCTACTGCCTGGTTCTCTAGGTTGGGACATCAGCTAGGGACAAGGTGGGTCTTCTCCTTTTTCTATAAAATGGGATAAATTGCAGGTGGATGCATTGCCAACACTGGCAGAGCAAAGCCAGACTGGCAAGTGTTTGCAGGTGGTTAGGTAAGAAAATACTGAAGGTCAGTGCCATTATTAGCAAAGGCAGAGTCCTAAAGGCACTGAAGTTTGCTGCTGCTCAGCCCCTGGAAAGGGCTTTGCAGTCATTCAGCAAAAACAATGGGCAGCAGTACCAAAATCCTGTTGTTGGGGTGTCTTGCAGGTCTTAAATTTATGGTATCATGGTGGCTTTTTTGCCAAGAACTTCTGCATATCAAGATAGGAAACTTTCTTCCAAGCTTTTCTCAACAACCTTGTCTGAGATCCTGAGCTGCAGCTGGAAAAATGTTCCACTGTCATATTTTCTGTACAGTTTGATGGTTTTTGAAGCATAGGGAATAGTTGGTGCCTTTAAGAGAAGCCCTTGACCCTTGCTACAAGCAACTGCTGAGTACAGAGTATATCATTTCCCCTTCTGCAGCCACTTCATGGGTAAGGATGCTCCCTTAGCATCTGATGTACTCCTTTGAAAGTGTTCCTTTGAAAATTACATTGAACTTACAACAAAGAGAAGCTTTTCCAGCAACATGAGACAGTAGCACCATTGTCTGTTGCAAAGAATATCACAGAATGAGGATTTATGCATTGTTTAAGCAGAAGGTCCTTAACTTCCTTTGAATTCTTACTGTATGTCACTCCTTCTCTGTTTTCTAGTCTGCCACATCACAGTCTTTCCTGCAGATTCTTTCAGGAAAGCAAAACTCAGTCTTCTCATTTTTGCCTGAAGCAAATGGATTGGCAATGTGAGCAACAGAGAAGTTCATCTCTATGCCAACAGCACAAAGACCTCCCCTGTCAGAGCAATGCAAACCTCTGAGTTATATACGTAGAACAAAAAGATGGACAAAAAGAGAGATAACGTCTTATGATGTGAGCAGCATCTCCTATTTTCTGTTTATCTGAAATTTTTTTTGATTGCTTCAGCAAGGTCAGCTCTCACTGACAAATTAGAAAAAGCCAGTTTTAATTCATTTTCTACCAAGAAAGCTGGATTTTTGATAGGAAATGAATTACTTTCAAAAGAAAGATTTAAATATGCCAGACACAAGTTCTGGAAGTAAATATTTATTTTTTTTTTTAAATTTCCAGTGCCTAAAGGAATGTCTAACTATACTCTAACAGAACCCACCGTGGTTCAAAGAAGCTCTGCTACCTGCAGGCACTTATCTCAGTGTGGTTCTAGCTGACTGCTTGACTCAATATGTACAGTTAGAGAGGGGACAGGTTCTGGAAAGTAATTTTTCCCCCTAATGAGCTGGCACATATTTGTGCTGCAAAAAATTTACCTTTTTAAGAGAAAACCAACCCAAGATCTCACATTCCTATTTACTCGTACAAGTGCCCTCTAAACTATGGTTTTCATTGATGTCATTGCTCCTCTTCTTGCATTAAGTTGCTATTTTCTCCAAGAAAGACTGGGAGAATCTGTGCCCTCTGTTAACCCCTCACAGCCGTGCTTTGGTAGAATGAGGAGGCTGCATGACTCTACAATCACTTTACATCATGTCATTCTTGATGTAAGGATGTAAGATGTCCATTGTCTTCCATCTCATGTCGAGAATTTTGGGTCAATTCCTCGGGCCTTTATGGGGGAATAAAGAGCTGACACCTTTTCTATTTTGCATGTCACACAAATTTAATGTCAAATCCACCAAGCAGGCTTTTGTGAGCTCATGGCTGTGCCCATCAGAGTGCAAGGTACACAGCCGAGACAGGTTTAACTAAGGCGTTGGAAACCATTATACAAGAAAAACTGAATTTAAGCTGGACAATTATCTTTTAATAGGAATAAAAGTACTGTACAATTAGGTAGCAAAATTTCTCTGATATCCTTAAAACTACATTGGAAGTGCAGAGCTACCAGTGTTTCTGTGCTGTTGAAGTGCTCTAAATGTAGACAGAACCCGAAGTTACTTCCCGAGCTGATTTGCTTAAACTCTTGCAAATGTCTTTGTGCAAACTGTTGCATAAATGTAAACCTTGCATATGCTGCTTCACCTTAAATGGATTCCTTTCTGAATTAAACCAAATTGAAATAAGCCAGGTTCACATTGATTTAAGATTTTCCACGTGGATTTGCAGTGGTGTGACTAAATTGATTTAAGAACCTCCCTTCACTTAAACAAATGTAACTTTTCTTACAGTAGTTTGTAAGTGTTTTGAGATCTGGGGCTAAAATTGTTTTCCATTTTGTATGCAAAGAATCTCACTTGGTCAGTCAGGAAGAGTTTGCCCTCCAAGGGTCTGAAGTCTTACATAAATGCAAAGTAACAATGTCCTTGTGACACATTAATGTATTTTGTATTCTGATTGATAAAGAAATACAGCATGGTACAAGTAACTAGAAAAAAAGAAGAGAATTTAATCTTAGGGCTTTGAGTGTGGCACCTTTTAATTAATGACCAAGTGACAATGATCAAATATAACAGAGAGGATGCATAACTTTGAAGTAAAAACAGATGTGGTCAGACTAACGATACAAACTACCTCTTTAATTATATATTCCAAATACACACAGATCATTTAAATTTCTTATACTTTGTTGTACTGTAAGGGGAGATGCACCCAGTTTAATTGTGTCCCATTGATTTTTTTTAGCTTTTGTGAAATAAGCCTTGTTTGGCATAATGAAACTTTTGTTTTCTTCATCTCTTCTACATTGTCTCTTTTAAAAAATTTACCATTTACTCCTCCACACTGAGCAAAAATCTTTTCTTAAAAAATGAGGAAAGCACAATACCCTCTATTTCTGAAATCATTAGAATTGACTTTTAGACAATCAATGTGTTAAATGATGTAATTATCCAATGGTCCTTTCCCCATTTAAACCAGTTTGAAAGTTAAAGGTTTGTTTTAGATCAATTCCAACCACTTTGTGTGCAAATTGCACAACTGCCTTTTCCTTAACTTATCTCCCAAATCCAATAGTGGCATGTCCATGTAAAATGGTTCTCTGATGAGTAATTCTGAGTGGGAATATGAACTTGTCTAAAGATGGGGAAAAGCCCTGACTCCTGAATATAATACTTTTAAGCAAGGCCCAGGTAAGACAGATCCCATTGATTTAGGAACTGCAGCTTTTCTTTTGTAGGTGTACAACATCCCATCCCATCCCATCCCATCCCATCCCATCCCATCCCATCCCATCCCATCCCTTCAGTTATACTTAAGTGTTGTGCCCTAGTCAGCTGAAATTCCGTGCTGTAGCTCCCTGGGGAACGACAGCAAAGTGGCCTCTGTCAGGCTTCACTTGCAGGTCTCTTCTCTCTCATTTCCCCACTGCCAGGTCCCTCTTTTCTGTTGCAATGTAGGCTCTTAGTGCAAAAGCTGCCCTGGCTTGAGGAGGTTCCAGTCTATTCTCAGATGCTGTTGTGCAAGTGTCAACAGGACTCTTGCATGGCAAAAGCCCACATTTCGTGGTGTGCTCACTTGTGCTTCGTCTAAAGAAAGAATTTGTCTCCGTCTTAATAGCTAAGACAGTGGAGGCATTTGTGTGCCTCGGAGTGTTTTAGATGATGGGAAGCTGGCAGTTAATTAGACATTAAGGACCAGGTGTAAATGAGGAAAAAATAATTTTGAACTAAAAATATATGGTGCTAATTGTGTATGCTTTTATTTATTTTTGTATAATTATTGAAACTGTCAATCATTTAACATGTATGTATTGACCAAAAGGAGTAACATTCACGTTGTGTTAGATGCATAATAATGCATACATATAGAAGAAAGTAATGTGGAAACAAAGATTTCCATAGCTTCATTAGCATAGACTAACAGAGGCTCAGACCTGCAGAAACTTGGCTTGACAGAGTTGTGTATAAAATTGGACCCCAGCCTACCAGGTACATCAGCTGTCTGAGCTGTTTGTTGTGTACTGAAGACCTGCATCCCTTATATATATTACCTCAAGTGAAGTATGATGAGAATCCCAACTTTTGTATTTCTTTCCTTAGTTTTATGTGGACACTTACTTCATAGTGCTAAAATTGCAATTATATCCTGCCCATCTTTAATAGATATATTAATTATATTTCTCCCCCTTAATGGGCTGCTCACTTTATGGTTTGGGGACACAAAAGTAAATTTTAAAATCAATTATACAATTACATATGTAGCAATAACAGAGCACAGAGCTAATCGTCTTTGGGTCAGGACTATAACCTTCTCATAATGCGGGTTTCATTAGGGTAAGGTCTATTATTGCAAAGAATTACAGAAATAATGGGAGTGGGTGTATTCAGCAAGAAATAACAAATGAGGGTCTTTCCTAGATAAGAGAAGCTGTTTGCTGGCTGCAGTGTGATAGCAGGCCCCTATAGTGTATGTAAATTGATAGGGTCAACTTCCCTTGGTGTATGCAATGCACAGTGTACAAGAATTAATTTCCGTATCGTTCTGGAGAATGGCAGGAGGAGGGCTTCCAATTATCACTCATCATTGGATACAACCGAGCTGAGCCACAGAGCCAAGTGTATGAAAAAAACTGCAAGGAGATGTGAAATGGGCTAAATGTTCATAGTACAGCACACTTGAGCCATTATGTGTTCCCTATTTTCTGTTATCTACAGGGTTTGTAGCAGAAGGGATAGTTGCCTTGGCACATTGTCTTAGGTGTGCCTTTGAGCAATTCATTTACAAATATTATTTGTAAAATAATTTGCACACCGCTTGCAAGTATTCACCATGCTTGTGAACATATGTGAACTTGGTTTTACAACAGCTGGTAAGATGAGCACTACACTGCCTTTGTTTCACAGTGGGAAGATGATTTTTATACCAGGCAAAGGAAGTGCTCTTCAAAAGCACACAACCATCAAAACCTCAAATATTTTTATTCTAAATATGGCAGGTTGATTGTCATATGTCTTCGAGGTTCTGGAAGCACAAAGTTAATTCAGCATTAATGATCTTGCATACCATCTGTGGCCTGCAGCTTGCACAACTCCTAACCTGCCAGCCCAGGTTTTGGTAACCATTAGAGTTTGCAGTTTCCCTTCAAAATGAATCACTACCTTTTCCTGGTAGCCATGAGGCGGATGGGGATGGGAAGGCAAAGCTTCTCCATGTACCAGATAAACAATGCCATTGCAGGGGGTGGGTGGGGAATGCAAAATCTTCCCTGAATAGCTTGTGTCATCCCCCAGGTCCTCATCGTATCTGCATGGGGCCGAGATGCCACACTGCTGTGTTGTGGACTCTGGAACATGGGGACTGCTCAGCCCTATTTACATCACTGAGTCTGTGACTGTCAGACATTTCAGAAAACTCTTAACACAGGGTTTACAGGCTGTTGTAAAAATACCAAGAGTATAAACAAGGATAAGTTTAATTAAAATTTAATAGAGCTTGCTATTAAGTTCCTTTCCTTTCCTTTCTTGTCTGTGTTGATGGAATGTAACTGCTTAGTAATTACCTGTGGTTTCTGTTAATGCTCTGAGCAGCGTGCATGGCAAAAATTTGATTTCATATTCAAAGAAGTAGTTTTTTAAAAAAAGTCTCTGTGATTCCCAGGCAACTTTGAGTTGCCTAAAAGTGATGATTTGAAATAATATTGCTGGGAGCGGGTTCACTATCACCTTGTAAAACTATTTTCATCTCTAAGTGCTTAATGAGAATAAGAGCCTGTATGGCAGTTTTTTGGCATTTCTGGCAAAACTTCCCCTCCCTCTCAAATGATCGAACCCATTGCTTGTCCCTTGGCTGCCCCTCCTCTTCGCTTGGACAGGTGGCAGTGCACCTCTAGGGCAGGTGTTGGCAGCAGAGGTGGGTGAGCAGGGCAGCTCACCCCTCCACACTAATGCCCCACGTGAAACAACAGCAGCAGATTAGTCAGTACTGTACAAGTCTTGGTAATCTCTCAGTGACATTCCTGATCTGAGCCCCCTGTAAGCCCCCTGACCTCTCTAGAGGGTGCGTCAGGTCAGTAAATGGGTGCCTCTGTACCCCTCAGAACAGTCACCTACTACTGTCACCCACTGCCTTTTCCTAGCTGCAGTGGTTGCTTTGCAGGGAACAGCCCAGTCTGCCTTACTCAGCTCCAGTGTCTCCACTGATGTGACAGGTCTTTCCTCTTCCACCTGCAGAGCAGTGAAGTGGTTCTGCAAGGCCACCTCAGGCTTTGGGGGAGGTTGTTTCCTCCTGCAGGTCCTTGCCATTACAAATTTCCATCTTCTGCATTCTTCTCCCATTCCTCTGCTTAGAGTGGGTCAGACCAGAAGCCCATGTAGCTGATGTCCCGACCCTAGTGGTGATGAGTGTCTGTGTCTGAGGAGGAGGATAAAAGAGGGCAAAGACCAGGTGCTGCTTCATTAGGAAATACTGCTCCCCTCTGGTGGTCTGACTTAGGGACTTGTCATGCCAGAGGTGATATCTTTGGGTTTAATAGCCTTGACTTTTTTCTTTTTTTTTTGCTATAAAATTGCCTAATCTATTATTATGAGAGAAGTATGGCCTAGTGGGATGGCATACAAAGGCTTGGCTCCTGTGGAAAAGAAAGAAAGTACTTACATAATGTAGAAGGTTGTTTCCTAGCATATATGCACAAAAGACCAACACAGGGGTCAGTCAAGGTGTCTTCTGTGAACTTCTTCTGAACAGGGTCGTTTTAGATGGTGGCTTCAGTAGAAGAGGAGAAGGCACATGTCTGATGACCCTGACTTCAGTGCAGATGGATGCAGTAGGATGTAGCTCCCGAGGTATGGTGTATGTGTGAATTTAGATCCCTTAGGTGGGTAAATTTGGCTGCCTTGGACTCCTTTTCACAGTAATGGCAAAAGCAATATCTTTATTGCATCATGATCCATCTGCTAAAAGCCAGGTCTCTCGTTTGGTACCTGGTACATTACAGCACCTCGGTGTAATAACTGAAAGGAGGCCCTTAATCTGGCAAAACAAGGCATTCTCCCAGTCCTGGTGACAGCTGAAGTTTAAAAGAAAAAGATGTTAGCAAACAGATATTTGAAAAGCAAGCAGCTTAAGGACTTAAAAATATTAAGTTCAGCAAATAAAAATAGCTTTCTATAACAGAGATGCAGCAACATCTGTATATGTCACTATCTGTATTCATATTCATAACATAGCTGTCATGATATATTCCCACTGATATATGTATGTATTTTACACAACTGTGTTTTATTGCAACTGGTAGAAAAGATGACTCATGAAAAATTTCTTACTGAAGCCTAAATTTAGCAAGATTTAAATCGAGTAATACTTAAATATATAGTTAATTTTGAATACATTTTTTGCTTCTTGATTTCAGTGAAGTTATTACCATACTTAAAATTAGAAAGGTAGTTGGATATCTGCTTGAATTTGGCCCTAAGTTGCTAATTTTCCAATTAATTGATTTTAATTTTCAGCATGAGGCCATAACAAAGAACAGATTTTTCTCATTTAATGTGATAAATTAAATGAAATTTAATGTTGTGGTCCCAGTGGTTCGGAATAGTAGTCTTCAGAATTTTTCATAAAGCAAAGTTAAAGACACACCTGCCGCTTGCAGGTCTTTTTGACTGATAACTATCTAAAAAATGAATTACTAAACCCACCTTGGGTATAAATGCAGCAAAAGTAGCTAAATACACTTGTTTAGAAAGCTTAGTATAACTTAATCCTGGCATCTTTTTGTAACGTCCCAAAATACTTTGCAATATGGAGTCAAGGTTTTTCTTTTCTTAAGATCTTATTATGAAGAAAGTTGATTTCACTTTAGAGTCGGAGGCCTTACCTCCCCGGCTGCATTACCAGCCCTCTGACAGCCCTATTCAGCCGGGCCCGCTGATATGTTGTAGAGATTTGAAAGTAAAGAATTGCAAGGAGTGCAATTTAATCCCAAAGTCATTACCTAAATGCTGAGATAGGATGGGGATTACCACCAATGTAAATGAGATATGAGACAGCCAATGGATTAGGGGACCCTTTCTTTAGGATGACTTCAGCAAATAGGCTAAGATAAGGAAATCTTTGTAATTACATGGAGCTACACTGGTCAATTCTGACTTTTAAATACCGAGGCGCTGGAGAAAAGGAAAAACCCTACATATGTTATTCTGTGCAATATTAAGTAATTCCTTTCTGATTCTACAGAATCAATAGAAGAACATCATGCCAAATGAAAAGATGAGGGCTGCCTACATGTTCTTTTGTGACTGGTATCATTCCATCATTTTTGGTAATATCATTTCCAAATTAAATTTTATGGTCCATTACATACTAGCTCAAACACTTTTCTAATGGAATCTTAAATGGAACTGACTTGCTTTGCGTGGGGTTTGTCTCTCAGTTAAGATGTTATTTAGTTCTAATTATCAGATAATGAACTCAGGAAATTTAATTTTTAATATTTATATGTCAAAAGTCCATTGTACTTTGGTTAAAGGCTTTAAATTAAAAATTAACATGGACAGAATACTAATTGAATATTTTTCCTATCTATAAGAGTGAGAAATGAGTTACATAATTCCCAGATTAGCTTGTTACACTGCAACTGTTTACTTAAAAACTTAATTTAGTCTTCAGAAATAAATCACAAATAAGGAGATCCAGAAAAATGAGCCTGAGAAGCTTTAGGTATACAAGCTTAAAGTGCATGTCTTTATATGCATTGTCTCAGTCTCATACCTGCAAGGTATCACTCAGATGCACATACAAATATCTGGGCATAAACAAAGTTTCCAGGTCAAAGTGGTTGTTTTTATGGGTGTTCTCTCCATTTACACTTTCTCTGCCCGCTTTCACTTCTCATTTTGCTCTCAAAAAGAATGTAAACATGACTTTTAAAATATTCTTTCACATTTCAGAGCAAACTGTCTCAGGAAAACAGCTGCAGAAATGAGAAAATGGTATTTCTTTGGACTTAAGGTTTCTACAGTTGTCTGTCCAGTTGTATGTCCTCTCTGAACTCTCTGCTGTGGTTACTGGGTTGTGCTGGTACTGAGGAAAACTGAGTTAAATTCTTTCTCCTGTAAGGTGTGAGAACAAGAAAGGACTGTTTCCATACCTTGCTGTTGTAACAGGCCCTGGTAACTGAGCTGAAGCCTCTGCAAAACGACTGAATCTCTCTGTGTCTTACTCATGTACATACAAGACCAGGGTGAGCAAGCTGAATTTGTTCAGCTGGGAGAAGAGAGGTCTGAGTGGGGATATTATGGCTGATTTTAGCTGCCTAATGAGGGTTGTAGAGAAGACAGACCCTAACTCTTCCCAGAGGTGTGCAGAGAAAGGATGGAAGGCAGCAGGCACAAGTGGTAGCAAGGAAAATTTCAATTAGATATAAGGTTCGTAATGATGGTGATCAAAAAATGTAATAGGTTTCTCAGAAAGTCTGTAGAGCATCCATCCTTGGAGATACTCAAAACTTTCTTGGGCAGGGCCCTGAACAAACCGCTCAAACTTCAAAGCCAGCCTCTCTTTGAGTAAGGAGTTGGACCGGGTGACTTCCAAAGGTTCCTTTCCAGTTATTCTGTGATTCAGTTATCTGGGTTATCTAAAAGCTGTCTAAACTTTTTAATGTGTGGGATGTAGACATATACCAGAAAATACCCCTTTTAGAACTCACTTTCAAGAAAACCGGATGTAAAGAGTGTCTTCCAATGCTATTTACCTAGCTACGCATATCAGGTATTGTTATACATGATATATGGGTGCAGATGATGTATCACTCTGCTTTAAGGAGACTGTCATTTATGTGTCAATCATGATTAAGTTCCCATCTAACCTCTCTAGTTCTGATTTACCAAACCAGGCTTGTGAGCTTCTTATCAAAGAAAGCCAAAAGATTCTTCTTCACTTCCTCCTCCTCTGACATTAAAAGCAGGAGAAATCTGCTCAGTCAGATTTTGCTGTCAGATCCTCCAGGTGTTGACTTTATGATTATTCTGGGCTCTTTGATAGGGTTAGTTCTGATTCACAGCCCTTGAACTGAAATTGCAGGTTTTACCCACATGAGCATCAAAAAAGAATTGTAATTGGAAGAGATAGTTATTCAAAAGGTGTTTTCCATTGGTTGAATCTAGAGTTTATTTCCTAATGTGGTCTTGGAGCACGCCAAACTTCAAGTCATTCATCATGTCAGACCTTCATCCACCTTGTCCCTTTTGGAAACATGCATTCAACCAACCAGCCCTTAATCTGCGAATTCCTTTGCATTCTGACTTCAGGGCTTTCTGGGAACTTCCTCAAAAGCCCTGAAAGAAAGAAATCTGTCATCTTTTCTGATAGCTTCACTGCAAAAGCAAATGGCACTGACACTTACCTGCTCTGCAAGTAAGTACACCTGTGGGGCACCACAAACTCTGGACATGTAGGAAGTTGTAACGAATAGACTTGACCCAGAAGGAGTTGGTTTTGATTGGAACAGCAGATGTGTTAGAGAAAGGCCAGGATTATTACTGACTCATTTTCTTCTTCAGACTCCACAGCCTGCATGATTCCCTTCTGTTAATAAAAACAGGATGCTTGGCAGGAGAGCACACAAGCTGAAGAAATGACACCCTTGGGTTTGCATGAAGCTCCCCACATACAAATATACTGTGTCCTCACAGGTGCTGGGCTGGGTTTTGTGGAAAGTATCCAGTGCATTATCTGCTGACATGCAAGGATGACACTCTTTAGTAGAGTAACCATTATATTCCTAATGGAAAACCATGTTCAGATTTATATATATATACTGCAATAGGCTGGAATTGTAATGGCGGGTCAATACTATGAGGTCTGCTCAGAAGCCGTCAGCAAAGCTGGGAGTCCATCTGCCTCTGGTGAGTCAGGCAGGGTTGGAAAGAGGAGTCTGATGAGTCTGTCCCATCAGCACAGTATGGTGTTCCACTGGTTTCTGGGAAATCATGGTTCAGAGAATATCTTTCCCAAAACAGTAGCTGCAGCAGGAAGTATGAAGGGATTCTAACTGATGTCTAAACAGCACAACGTGTGCCCCAATAGGTCTGCCACCATCTTCAGCTTAACCTTGGCTCCACAAAGTCATGCCACATCCCTTTCCTTCCTACCAGCCTGTGGTAATCCTCTCAGAAACTTATCCAGAATTTATAAGGTGTGCCGTGATGGAAGGAGCTGTGCAAAACCTTGTTCTTCATTTGCTGTTTTCATATAAAGCGTTATTGATCCTTTGCACACCAATCTTTTCATCTCCTGTCTCTTAAAACTTCACCTCTCCGATTTGTGGTGTGCATCTGTATGAAAGTCCTGTGTGCAGCAATACACTGCAGTCACTCCTAGGCCAAGATAGATGCTTTAACAAAGCAACAAATGATCTTTCCATTTCTAACTGATTTGAAAACAATCGCCTTACTGTTGCTTCAAAGAAGAGTGGGTCTTTCACTGTCATGAGGTCACTTTGCAAGTTTTAATTGCTGGGTGCTGTTCTGTCCTTTCATGGCTTTTGGAGTGATAAATAGCTCATCGGTTCAAAAGCTAGTCTATATAAACAAGCTTATCTCTGCCCATAGTCTTTAATGAAAAATGAGTTGTGAGTATCATTGTTAATCATGGTAATTGTTAATGTTAAGAGGGCTGGTATTATGAGTTTTCCTATTAGGCTTTCAATTCGTTATATAAAATGAGCAATCTAGTAGCCATCTATAGCATTCTAATTTTAATTATCTAGTGGCTTCATTTCAGACCACCCTTTCTTTATTGAGATTAACAAACCCTTTAGTGCAGTAACCAGTGTCTTTGGATGTGATTGGGTGAAATTACTTGAAATGTTCCATATACAATCATATCATTAAAGATCAACTCATCACACTGTGATGTGCTTCCTTCTGGGAATCACTCCCTCTTTGTTTTGATTTAGTTTACCTGGCATACACTGGAAATTTTACCCCCATTTGTTCAGCTCTTTATTAATTTTACATGTGTAAGATACAGAGTGTGTAAGGACAAACAGCAAGGGCAGATTTCAGGACTAGTCAAGCCTAGAGTCTGTGAGGAAGTTAATGGATGGAAAACAAAAGGACAGAGGAACAATGGATTTAAAACCCACGCTAAAACTTCACACAATTCCTTTGACAAACAGCAGCAGTGTTTAAAATAATTATGGACTACAGTGTCTAGACAGCAACTCCTAAAAATTTACCACTCTTCAAGCATGTCTCCTTCAGCTGTGTAGGGTGAGGTACATATGAATGTGTCTTCTCTCCATCATTTGAGATACAAGTATTCACTGCAGCAGCATCATGCTCATTTAAATGAATTGAGAGAGTGAGCTGCTTTGAATAAATCAGTGTATGTCAGTGATGCAGGTCACAGTGGCTGGCACCTCCCATTTTCCTACTTCATATTTACATCATCTATATTATGCTGTAATAAAGTTCTACTTGTGGAAATGCAAAAGATGCAGAAGGTGACATTTAGAGATATTTATTTTAGAGATAAAATGATTTCTTTTCTCTCTAAAATAATTACAAGGTTTCTGCAGGAAAGAGAATGGAAAGGCTAAAAAGAGTACAGAAAGGAACTGTTATAGGATCTCCCAGAGGGAACCATTACATTTTTAAGAAATTCTACACAAGCATACAAGGATCTGTTTATCATGTGAGGAAACAGAAAGACGTGGGAGCTGAACATCCCACCAAATGCAGTGGCACTTGGACATCGAGTTTATGGCTGTTCCCAGCATATCCTGCAGATACAAACTTCCAGGAAGGGCTCCCAGATGTGAATATACTTAAATAGCTTTTCTAGTAGCATTAAATGTTCTAGTACTGGTGAGCTGTTAACCATATTTGTCATTTGTACATTGAATAATCATTCAGTCACCAAAAGGCTGGTTTGACTTCGATGTTTTCAAAATGTTGAAAGTTGAATGATAGTCTTTCTTCTTGGAGTAATATAAGGTGTTTCACTCAGGCCGCAAATCCTTTTATTTCTTGGCTGCATTTAGCTGTATAATATGTTTATCTTTTGTTCTCAATGTGAAATAGTTTCTTTAGGTCATAGAATAAGGAGTATCAAATCCTAACTTGAGGTCTTTTGTGGTTGTATTTATTTATCATTTTGACATGGTAAAAATTATCTTAATGAATTATGAGTGAAATTCAAACAATGACCCAGGAATTTAAAGATGCTCTGCCTTTTCACCCTTCCCTTACTTGGTCTGTTCTGAGTTTTACAGCTCACAGGGTAAGTTCAGTCCTGTTTCTACATATGAGGATATGGCTGTGTTTGAGGGCAGCAGTGACTGCAGCTGATTGTAAAGGACTTGGTTCTTGAAGGTAATGATTTCACTCTCCACTAGCACTGCAGAAAGTCTACAGAAGACATTAGGATTACTCATGACTTATTATAGTGCAAATAATAACCAACTCTCCTCTTTTTGATATTGCTGGTTAATGTTCAATATATCTGTTTAATACTCCAAGCATGACCTCCAGTGAATTCATTCACTGCACACTGAAATAAGGCCTGACCTTAGGTAGAATGGAAAAGGACTTGGTGCTCTGCAGCTCCTGTCAGTCCCAGAGTGCTTGTCAAGGTCATGAGTTAAAGATTGATAGTGTAGTGACTGCACAAGCATTTATATGAGAGGTCACAAACAGGCTTTGGATGTTAGATCCTCTGTTACAGGGAGAATATTGGCCAGAATGCAAGAGTAGTTGTCTCAAGAAATGTTAAGGAAATCTGTCCATGGTAATATGTTTTCCTTCTTGAAACATGTTTCAGACTCTTATGAACTTATTTATCTACTGCTCTACAGGTACAGATAGAGATATACAAGTAGTTAATTAAATGGTGACAGGCCTGTATATATTGCAGATAGGTCATATACAAAAAGGCCATATGAAAACTAGGAATTAACTCATGATGTGTCCACCACATTCTAGGCATAACCAACAGCATGTTCTTCTGCCAAATTACAATTGCACACTCTTTTTGCAAACAAACATAGAATGCACTGCATGTTCCTAACATGCAGTGAATTTGGGTGATAAAGCAAATTGTTGTCCATGGTACTGATGACCATAACTCTTTCAAGGGCACTCCCTTTGAGAAACTAACAGTCTTTAATTTTGGTAAGCTTATTTTATTTTAGGTCAAGTGCACCTCTTTTAAAACTATTCTGTTTCCAGCTCTCAGACACTTTAAAAAAGGGAATTCACGGATGGTCAAAAGTCAGTATTTCCTGATTAAGGAAGTTTATCTTTGCTCATTTTGTCTTATGTCACTGTCTACTTTCAAGAAGATCAGTTGTGACACACAATTTCAAAGATATATTAGCCATATTTCATGTGCACTGTTCAGCTCAGCCTACTCCAGTACCAACTCTTTTTCCTTACTGGTAATGGTGGCTGTCAGCTCTAATTCTCCTTGAGTATTTTGTAGAGTCATCATTTTTCCAGCATGCCTTCCTGCATCTGGATTGGGTTTTGTTTTGTTTTATTTGTTTGTTTGTTTTTAATGTGACATAAACTAGGAAAATGAGACCAGCTTTAAAAAATTAATTGTCTGCACCTAACTCCCCTTTGATTTAAGGGAAGTTTTTTTAATGGCTCTAGAGATGGCCTGTTTTCACCAGGCTGAAATCTCAGAAGCTCATGGTTATAGGACATATATTTTTGGACACCAAGTGTTTTAATGCCTCTCCAGTGGGGCAGGTGGGCATGTAAAGTTGATTCTGGCTGTTAGAACAGAGAGTACAGGGGGACCTCCTGGTTTACTAAATCATATCCATGTCCTGGCCCCCATGTCATTTAATCAGTGTATTGAGCTCCTTTTTACAAGTGGTTGATTTCATTAGCTCAGTTTGTACCTGAGATTTAGAGTAGCTTCCTGGCATGTAAAGATTTTCTTCAAATGTCCAACCAGTGAATATCCAACAACCATGTGCCGTGTTTGTCTTACATGAATACTCTGCATACAACAAAATCCTGATGTCTTTTTGGTTCTTTCATTTGATCAACCTGACAGGAAAGATGCTTGAATTCATCTGTCCTGGATCAGTTTGGCCAGAACTGTACAGAATGCTTCCATTTATGTGATGTGCCATCCTGTAGGCCAGTATAGGGACTGTAGGCTTTTCTTCTTCAAGCCACTTCTTCTTGTGATAGAAGAAGAGCATCTCTCACAGAAGGCATCAAAAAAAAGGATCTGCAGAATGATCCTCAGAAGAACTGAAGGTCATGACATTCAACATGGAAGTGTAAGGCCCATATGACAGGTAATGTCCATGCAACTTCTTCCTGAAGTCCTTCTGGGACTTGGATCAAGTAGGTACCCTCATGACAAGAAAGACGTGGATTTGCTGGAGCATGTCCAAAGAATGGCAACAAGGATGGTGAAGGGTCTGGAACACAAGCCTTATGAGGAATGGCTGAAGGAGCTGTGGTTGTTCAGCCTGGAGAAAAGAAGGCTCAGGGGGACCTTCTCCCTCTCTACAACTACATAAAAGGAGGTTGTAACCAGGTGGGGTTTGGTGTCTTCCCCAAAAGTGACAGGATGAGAGGAAATGGCTTCAAGTTGCACCAGGAGAGGTTTAGATTGGACATTAGGAAAAATTTCTGCACTGAGAGGATTGTGAAGCATTGAAACAGGCTGCCCAGGGAAGGGGTGGAATCACTATCCCTGGAGTTATTTAAAAGACATGTAGATGTGGAACCTGGGGACATGGTTTAGTGATGAACTTGGCAGTTCTGTGTTAATGGTTGGACTCAATGATCTTGAAGGTTATTTTTAACCTCAGTGATTCTAAGATTATATTCAATGATTGCATGTGATTTAATGTATTTTCCAAATATTTTGTTAATTTACTTTGTTTTGGAAGAAATTGTTGACAGTCTAACTCTCCTTAGCCACCCACACACCCGCAAGTCTAACTCTCTTCCTGAATGAGGCTTGAATGTCTTGCATCAAGACAGAAGAATCCTGCATCTGAACTAACTCCCTCCTGGCCCTTTGTCCTCTGACAAACCTCTCAGTCTCTCATTCATTACAGATCTCTGATGGAAAATAAAGCCATGTCACCCAGAAGTCTGGTCACAACCAAGCTTTGTAGTTCCAGCCTCTAAGTTACAGAATGTGCTGGATAGGTAATAGAATGGGAATGAAGTAATATTTCAATATTTTCATGCTGCCTGCATTACAATTATGATGTTAATTAATTATCTGCCTGGCAGTTAACACCATGCAGAGGCATGGTTTTGGTCGACTTCCTGCTGTTCTGCTAGCAATGAGTAATTAACCTCTCCTCTTCCCTGGGATTCTCTACAAGATGATCAGCGTGTTGATGATATAATTATTATTAATTCAGTTTCTGTGTTTCGTTGACATTGTTAATTACTTGTCGGTAATCAGCTAATGTTTAATCTTCCTTGCTGGATAGCTTCTTGAAAGGCTGCTTGAAATGGTTCAGAGAGGCTTCCCAGCACATTCTCACTCCTCCATTGCATCAAGTGGTGGTCAGACCACAATTCAGAGTAAATTATTTCCTATATACTACAAAGAATCTGCTGAAGTTGAGGAATCTGGGGATCAAATCAAATTGCTGTTTTCACTGTTACAAGCAAGAATATGTAAAGCTGTTGTCAATAAATCAGGGAAACAAGTGGGATCCCTTTTGGTGCCAACTTTAAAAATTGATCTCACTTACAGAATTGTCAATATCATTTAAAGAGC
This sequence comes from Lepidothrix coronata, assembly GCF_001604755.1. Lineage (NCBI taxonomy): Eukaryota > Metazoa > Chordata > Aves > Passeriformes > Pipridae > Lepidothrix > Lepidothrix coronata. The sequence goes on from NW_016690265.1 coordinate 1,206,404, forward strand.
AAAATTTAATTTAGTGCTGTTTTTTGTTTTTCGAGGATTAACTGTAAATAACTGCTCATGGCATTTTTACTTTCAGTGAAAGTAAGAAATCTCTTTCCTAGCATTTTCACTACCTATGGAAGCACATGGGTATTGCATGCAGTGCAAAACTGTTAGCAAAAATAGCTTTAGCACAAATTTTAAAGGTAATACCAAAAGCTGCTCTTTATTTATTTTTTTTTTCCTGAAAGTGTTGCTTAAATACATATATCTTAAAATCAGATTAGACTGATCCTGTTTCTCACTTCCATAAACAGAGTGAAAAGTTTAAAAAAGTATTTTCATGAAATAGAAGAGTCAGTGTTATTTTTGCACAACTTTTTATCCACCAACGTTGCTAGTTCATTTTGCTTTAAATTCCTAGGTTGACATTTGTCAGAACACTAAAAGGACGTCAGATTATTGGGGTGGAACAGTAAACAATTACTTATATTCACTGTGCTCTACTTTGAGACTAGAACCACCCTTGCATTTTTAGGGAAAATATGTATCTTGCAAGTAGAATTACATGAAGAGTCCAGAAGTCCTGATCTCTGGCACAACTGGGCTTAAAGTGATTTATAGGATAAAAACACTTTAGGAAAGTGCAGACAAAGGAAGACCTTGAATACAAAGAAGAAGGTACTTGATAAAGAAGGAAATCATACATTTTTCTCTACCTGGTACTGATAGGTCTTGGTGGTAGAATGTTACTCAGTGTGCAGGATTTTATTTCAAGAAATGGACTGAAATTTCAGAGAACCAGAATAATGTGAGAATATATGTCCCATAAGGAAAGAGTTAATTAATTGAGCTTTTCAGTCTGAAGCAGAGAAGGTAACAGCCTTATATTTGCTAGGCTTCTGCAAAGATAGAGCTCTCCCAAGGCTGTGTCTATGAAGCCTGAAATAAAGAGAAACATGATAACACTGCAGCCAGAGACTAGGATTAGATGGCCAGAAAGTTTCCAAGAGCAAGAACAGGCAGAGAAGCAGAGCCAGAAGATGCCAGGAGTTAAACTGGCCCAAGGAAAATGGAAGCAGGGCTGAGGAACAAGAATAAGGAAAGGTTAAAAAGAAAAAGGGAGAAACACCAAACTGGGCAGAGTTCCCACAAGTAAAGGAAGATGTGTCTGAGGTGATGAGGGGACACTTAAGCGAGGGAGTAGTGGGATGAGGAGCAGCAGTGAAAGAATCCTGTAAGAGGAGCAAGAGATGGGGGAAGAAATAGTCCAGGCGAGTGGGTTGGGAATAAAGAAGCAGTTTGGGAAATGATAAAGAAGTAGGAGTTGAAGAGAAGGACAAATGCAAGGTAGGAATAAGGGACTTGGTTTTATTTCAGCTGCAGTTGCTCAGCAGAGGCTGTAAGCAGTTCAGTGGAGATCCTTCCAATGCCAGTTTAATTCTAAGTCTTAATTGCTTTGCTCTGCAAGAATTTAATGCCAAAAAATCTGCTTTTTTCCTGAGATTATCCTAAAGTTTTGCTTTGAACCTTAAGTTTGGGAAAGCTGGAGCAAAACTCAGCTGCTGCCTGTACTTTATACTTAACTTTTGATTGAAACTCTGCAAAATGCTTCTACATTATACTAATGTTTTATTTGAAATCACAGTCTCTCCTGTGTCAACTTGAAAATTCTATAGGTGTACCAATCCCAAACCAGCTTAAACCCATATAAAATTTGGGACCAAGAAGTGCCATAAATCTCAGAATATGTAATCCTTTTTCTTTCTGGAAGTTTCAGCATCACTTTTAAACTCTAAGGGTAAATGTCCACTTTCCCTTTGCAAAGCACATGGCAAAGCCTAGTTGCACCAATATAACTTAGCAGGCTTGTGTAACACAGAGCTCCACACTTGAAGGGGAAACAGAACATTTTTTATTTTCTAAGTTTCACATAGAGGTAATATAAATGAGTATGCAGATTGTGGAATGGTTCATATTTTACATATTCAAGCTCAGGTAATAGGTGTGGGCAATATGAATTGTGCTTATGTACTGAACAAGCCTAGCTACAAAGCCTGCCTTTGATAACACTCCTCATTTTGTAAGCTGTATGACATGTCAATTTACTGGTTTTGCTTTGGAGACTGAGAATGTTGGATTGAAGCTTCAAGATCAAAACAAAGGTTAAAACAGAAGAACTGCTGATTTCTTTTCTTCCCAGGTGTAAATATCCTCACGTATCAGAGGGTGACACCCTGTATTATCTGGAAATAGAGACTCTTGTTGTACATTCCTTTTACAGGGGGAGGAATGGTTCGGTTGTTACGGTTTTGTCTTCAATGTGGACGTCATGGGTTTAATTCCTCATACTGCTGCAAACATTGTGGATGACCTTGGGAAAAATGTTCAGACCCACATCCTCAACAGTACTTAGATGTCTTGTGTTTGTGCTGCTGCGATCTGAAAAAGTCTGAATTTCCAATGAATCTGTTTAATGAACTCTCACAAACACCTTCATGCCGGCTATTAGCTCATCCACTATCTCTGGGCTTCTACTACATCTTTGAATGTTTATTCAGTGCTTGCTATGGATGGTGTCTAACTAGTCAGGTAAGTCACACGGTGTATCTGTTCTCTTGTGTGATGATTCCACACTGTGTATTGAATATTGGGTTTTTTACAAGTATAATTTTAAGATGAGAGTATAAAGAAGTGGCAACTGGCCATTATCCCAAGTATTTATGTGGGTACAAAAGCATTTTAAGATCAGAATTCTAATCCAAAATTACTAAAACTAGGCTTGCAAAAGAAGCCGCTTGGGTGTCAGTCAAAAACAGGGAAAAGAGTTTTGCAGCATTCTCTGCGTTCTGCAGAAGGCAGTGCAGTGGCACAAGCTGATTGAAAGTGAGAAGCAGCAACCCATCAGGAGCAAAAATCCTGTTTTCTCCAAGAGCAGTGTAAATGTGGCACTGCCCCAAGAAAGCAAGGGTTCTCCTTTAGATCTGCAAGTGGTTTGCTGGGAACAGGGGCTTTACCAGCAGTGATGTGGAAGAAATGGGAACCAGCTTTGGTTGTTGCACAGAGTTCACATCAGAGGTAGTGATGGTCATTCCAGAGTACAGAAGAGTCCCTGTCTTCTTATATTCTCAAACTTGCCCACTTTTGGAGTTTGGCCGAAGAGCTGAAAGAGATTTAGCTTAACTCTCCATTCACTTAAAACTACCTCCTTGCCCCCCTTCCACTGTATGACATTATCAGGATAACATGCAAAAGAAAAAAGTTTGACGTCACATTTATTCCTGTGTAGTGAATTCAAGGTCAGTATGAGCTATTGTCAATTGCTGCCGGAGTATGTTATTTAAATAACTGTATTCAAAGTCCAATAAAATAGATTTCCCACAAACAAGCTCTAGAAATAGTTTTTACAAAATTCAGTTCCTGCTAATTAAACAAAGAACTCTCTAGGCATTTTAAACCCAAATTAACTTGTTTACACAATACAGTGGCAGATAGCAATAAAAAACCCCAATATTGTCAATAAAAATGTATTGAAGGTTCAGCTAAGAAGACTTCTGTTTTGTTTTTGTTTTTGTTTTTTTTTTAATCTAGTTGTGATATGGTCTGTGTTTTGGTTACACAAGAAGAATCAACTACCAGTAGGAACTGGTAGTTTTCAAAGATTTTTAAAATGTCTCTTGTTCTAAGTTATAACCTTAGAAATGAGACACTGAGAGTTGGTCTGTGCATTTGACCCTCTATTACTGCAGCTGTATCTACCTTACCCAGTTTAATACAGGCAGGGTCACTGTCATTCCCTCTTCAGTGTAGCCTACACCACAAGAAGGTTTCAGCTCTATTTATGTAGCTTTTACCAGCATAGCTTATGGTGCACCCCAGGGGATATATAGTTCTTTATCAGTATGACTGCATCTACACTGGGGCCTTGAGTACAGAAAAAAAACCTCTTCCTTCAGATCATCAGAGGGGTTATTTCACCTAATTTCACTCTATTCACATAAATTAGGCTGAGCTGCTGTTATTTCTCTAGGACATTTATCTAGGACTAGAGAGAGTGGAGACGGGTATCCCTGTAGATGTGCGCTGGCTTTGGAACTGTCCTTGGTCCTGATCATATATATGAAATAAAGTGTTTGACTCAAGAGTTCAGTGTGTTTGGTAGCTGAAACAACTTTATATATTGTATGTATGTTTATGTCTTGTATGTAAATCATGACATTTAGCGTTGTTGGAGTAATTATGGGACGGTGTGACGCCCACTTTAGGTAAGAAGGGTGTTTTCGGTAGAAAAACTTAAAACCCATCAATGCGTCACAAAGAATATACTTTGAACTGCAGGTTATTCCATCGATTACCAGTTGTTATAAACACTTTTCACTGCTGAAGCAGAAACAATGTTCAAAGTAGGCACAAGGGATTGACAAAGATCTGCTGGGTCACTCCCTCTGTTCACATGGGCACACTATATTGTCCTTAAATTGATCAAGACTCAGGTGAAACCACTTAGGTTCCTGTTCCCAGCTCCCTTAATAGAACTCACCTACTGGAGAGGTATTCCTGAACTTCATTATTTCACTAATCTGAAACCTTCTTTTAATTTCCTGACAAAAATTATTATTGATCAGTTTATATCCATATATTCCAAGCCAGGGTAATTTCTGAGCTCAAGCAGTTCTGTTTGCCCTGCGGTGTGACCCTAATGAAATTTGCATTATGCTGTTCTTATATGATTGCTCTTTCCCTTTCTTCAGAGCCATGAAAATTAGAGTCTTCAGGTTTTAATTTTGGGGGGAGTTTTGGGTGGTGTATATTCTGACTCTGATGGCTTTTACAGTGTTAAATATCATATGAATATTGCAAATACAAACAAGGAAATCAAGGTTGAAAGTTGCAAACAAAATTAAGTGATTGAAGGGAAAATCTAGCTTAATCTTTCTAGTTCTGGATATGAAGTTTGGGCTGTTTTATTTATAGGAAAAGCAGAAGAAAAGGGAAAATTTCATCTGAGAAGGGAATAGTCATACTTGCTGTCTGCCTCTACATGGGTTTAAAGGTGTGAGAGTAGAATTCCTTTTGAATGAAGATTTGATGGCAAATCTTCATCTTTTTCCTTGGGTGTATCACTGGCACAGTATCAAGACTGGGGGAAAAGCATGATGTTTTTGGAGGAGAAGCTGATAATGGCTTAGACTGCTGGCTGAGGAGAACCAATGGGTGGTATTGCAGTAGGACACTGGACAGAGGGAGCTGAGTAAAAGAAGTCTTTAAAGTCAAAATTGCTGTTGGGCATATGAGTGAAAAGGAAAGGGGTGACTATCATAAAACAGCAGGTCTTCTTAATGGGCAGTGGCCAGGATGAAGGGAAAAAGAGCATGGAATAGTCAAGTGAAGAGACGGTGATGTTTGAATGAGAGTTTTAGCTGGATGGAGAGCCTGAAAGATCTTGTTAGATACATGTGGAATATGGCAGATGTTCAGATATTTCCTGACCACCTGCCTTCGAGCACGTGGGCTGAATCTATGGTCTGACCTTGTTTTTGTGGCTGAAGGGGTGACTGGACTGGATTCACTTCTGTTCTCCTATCTGCAAGTGCAATGGGCTGTGTGCAGGTTTTGGTCAGGGCAGGGAAACTTTTTCAAAAAAGTTTAAAGCTTATTTAATTCCCATTACAAAATAGGAAAAACAATGAAGGATAAGGTGCATTAATTATTGGCTGCAGGCATCTAAGGAGGGCACTCAGAGATTTCATCTACTCAGCTGCAAAATAGGTTAAGATTATTATCCCCATCTCACAAGTGGGGTCTGAACCTCAAGGTCACACAATATGTCAGTAACAGAGTCAAATAAAAAAACATCCAGCAAGCTCTTGCTCTAACCACAAGCCAGCACTGTCACACTCAATATGGTATATAGATAGCATATTGTAAATTCCTGTGAAAAGAAACTGTGGCTTTATTACTTCAATAATCTCAAAATCTAATTCTGATTTTGCTGGTATGGTGTCAGTGCTATGAATCTATCTTATCCAAGACAGTTTCTTTTCAATTTTTCAATCTGGCTTGTCTAGGCAGACAGGGTGACATTTCTCCTTGTTTTGTTCTTTTTTTTTTTTTTTATTTCTTTACCTCTGTCACAACCCTCTAAAACAATGCTTTAGAAAATGACAGAGAAGCAGTGTTTGTAAAATGTCATGATCACAAACAATCAGAGTGATTGCATGCTACATTTATCGTACATCAATGTCCCCTGCCATCAACTGCTGCTTGAGACTACACAAGTCCACAAAGTGAAGTGGGACTTGCTCTTAAAGTGAGTTGTCTTAACAACTTTTTGCAGGCCCTTGTTTTTGCAGTAGAGCTGAGCTAATTATTTAAATCCTGCATTATCAACTCTCACTTTGTAATTCAGTGAGTTGTTTGTAGTTGTTTTCAATTATTTGCAAAACATTTTTGTCAAGCCTTATCATCTGCTTTGACAATTCATTACTGAAGTTGTCTGAGCCCTATGATGTGATTTTCTTTCTGCTTCTAGACTGGGTGTACTGGCTTTTTTAAAAAAAAGAAGAGTAATGAATTGCTAAATTTGCTAAATTTGAAGACAAAATATCAGCTAATTTGCTGTTAGTTTCCCAAATTAGCTGTGTCAGTCACAATCTGTGGGAATAACAAACAACAAATCTCCTGAATCAAATAAATCACCTTCCTTACTTTCACTCTCAAAAATACAAACAAATCCATCAAAATTGCCATCTGCTCAGGCATTTTAGCATAGCTGGTGTCTACGATCCATGATGTTTTTTTCAGGCCAGCCATAAGTCCTTTCTAAGATTTTCATTGCATTCTAAGGCAAAGAATCAAAGAATAAAGAAAATGACAAATTAAATATGTGGCAATGCTTCTTCTTGTGGTATTTTAAATATATGGGGATACTTCTCTTTGTGGCATGTTATACCTGTAGCCTTTATATTGCTCCACTGGCACATGTGATTTCAGAAGTAAATGAAAAGTTTGATTGTGATCTACATAGCTCACTGCAATTTAGCCCCAACTCTCTTGGAGATGAGTTCCACTCCATGTAGGCTCAGTATTCAAGAGCAGTGGTGATGTTGCTGCTGGAATTGTTGGGCTGATCTTTGGCACTGGAAAAATTTCCAGTGATGGTTTCTTTCTGTGGTAATATGTTTCTGCCTCTGGCCTGGTAAAATGTTCAGGGATGCACTCAATTCTAGGTGCTCCAATTTAACCAGGGGAACCTGGGTCTGAGGACAGGTGGAGGAGGCTTGATTTCTCAGAGAGGTCACCACTGGGTTGCAGCTGAACAGAGTGTTAACACACTGGGAGCCAAGGTATCACCAAAGTTTGTTTCTCATAGGACCCCACTCTCATTTCACCAGCACAGAGACCTCCAGCATAGACCACAGCCTCAGCCAGTTCCCATCCAGGTGTTGCAACATCCTGCAGTCTTGGGAAAGGAACATGCTTCTCAGCTGTGGCAATGGATTTGTGTCAGTGATTCAAATCCTGCTCCTTGTGCTCTGGAATGCTTAGGTTGATTTAACTTCAGGTGCTTGCAGGAAAGATCCAGCCTCGAAAATGGATATTTTTGCACAAAAATCCAGAACTCTGTCTAACGCTTGTGTTAAAAAATCCCAGTAGATGCATTTCTACAATTATTTTCCTGGAAAGACTAACACAGTAACAACTTCAAATTTGAAAACTTGAAATTTGTATCTCTCCTGTGATAAATACCTTGAAAAAAGCCTTATCTTTGGATTCATATTTGTGCCCTTAATTGCAATCAATATAGTGTGAAACAATTTGATTCCTGCATATACTGCATTATCTAGTGTAAGAATAAACTACAGTGCAGATTATGCAAATGCTGTTATATAAAGGCAGCAGTTACTGCAGTGTCTTCCCTAGTATATATCAGTGTACTGTAGCAATTAAACAGTATAGTGAAGCCATAGCAATTACCATTCTAAATTATAATAAGCAATTCAATATACACTATAGGATAAATCATTTCCTTATAGCAACCACTGTATACGTGCTTCGGTTTTTATTCTGAAGTCCTTATTACTTGTCATCTGAACACTGTGCCAGGTGATTTATACTGAGTGCTTGTACTTTCAATGCATATTTATTATATGACTTTTGCAAAAAAATGCTCATAATGATTATAACTGTGTTAACTTACTATCAGTTTGCAGTGGTATCCTCAGAAAAGAAATCCATGGTCTAGTGGGAAGGTACCCTTTGAATTCTTTTTTTTTCAAGAACCCATCCAGAACTAGACATAATCTTCATATAATCTGAATCTTAATGAAGCTAACTCCTCATAATTTTAGGGAATTTAATTCAGAATTAAACACATGAACTACTAAGCTAAATTCTATTCAATTTTAGAATCAGCTTTCTTTCTAGCTGGTAAACAGATTCCCACTAAAACTTGTGCATGATTTTAATTACAGATAAGTTTCTCTTTAAAGGCCACAGCATTCATGCTCAGGTTGCTAAGCTGAATTCAATACATCTATATGTTAAAGGTAGCAAGCTAATGTGTAAACAGGGAAAATATTGGAACCAATTGCTGTTAATTTGGTTTTGATCAATTCGCATTGACTGCACTTTACATGCAAATAAGAAGCGTGTTGGATTATTCCAGCTGAAAAGAGCTTAGATACTGAACTCCTTTTAAAAATAAAAAAAATTAAAGAATAAAAGAAACTGGAAACACAGAAGGTGGAAAGGCCTGTGTTCAAAGAGAAGCAAAGAATTACTGAAAACATACATGTTAGTATGGCTTAGTACAGATTTATGGAGCTCTTGTGTAGGGACTCAAGACAGGAAATTCTGGATCTTACTTAAAGTATTATCATTTCTTATGTGTTAAGACTATTAAAAATTGATTGCCTCATTTAAAATAGTTTTGAAAACTTTGCATGAACCAGGTAAAAGTTAAAAAGCAAATATAATGTGAAGACAGACAGAAAGAAAAAAGAATAAATGTGCAAGTTGCCATTTGGTTGCATCAGATCTCAACAAAAAAAGTCTGGATATCAGGCCAAGAATATGTGCTCTTTTTTAACTTTACAAATGTCTGTAATTTGTAGTAGGCAAAATATTTTGCATTAATGGCACTGCAGAAGAAGGAGGTGAATGGACTGCAGTGGTCACAAAGTAGTTGTAGGTCAGTGATGCATTTGATCCACTCTCCTACCCACAAAAATCATTCCATCTGACTTACAATGAATGATGTAGGTAGAGAAATACCTGTTGGAGCACAAAGGAGAGCAACAGAGAATGTGTGTAATGCTGCTGGCAGTAGTGCTGTGGCACTCAAAGCCAGGGAGCTGTTTACATCCCATCGACTTCAAGAGCACTTTAAGACACGTGAAGACACTTTCTTGAACAGGAATGCTTTCTTCAGTACTAATATTACCTTTAATGACCCCAAAAGTAACCTAAGTTGTGAGGATTTGTGAAAACCAAGAAGGGTATAGATATATTTACTGGATACATTAGAAACATGACAGGAAATTCGCAAATGAGATGAAGTCTTGAAAAATGAATAATTTGACACTAATCCAGAAGGGAAAATATCCAAAGCAGATCTCAGCTCAGAATAAGAAAGTTGGAAAGCAATAATTACCCTGAAGTATGTCCAGGAATGATAACTTACATTAGACATGAAGAAGTAGTGTTCCTAGAAGCACATGGGTTTCAGTGTGGTATTTCTGCCCATGGTGAAATAGAGGAGTTCCATGTTCCACTTAAAAACCTGTAAAAAGAAAACACTCAGCTATTGATGGTGTGAGAAAGCTGATGGGTTGCATGGCTCAACCTGCAGCTTCAGCATTATCTCATATGAAGCAGGAACTTTGCTTGGGATCAAGATTGTAGCTGTAATCAATAAACAACTGATTCAACTGGTAAAGGAGCAAAATAAATACATTCACTGTGTTTCAGTTATTATTGCTAACTTCCAAAATGCCACCCACCCACCTCAAAAGGTCAGAGATGTGTAAAAGGTGTGACCTTTTCCCATCACACCCTTCTTTTCAATAGCTTCAGGTGTGAGGGAAGACAGTTATGAGAACAAGTCTGGATTACTTTGAGTATATCAGCAAATGTCCAAGTCAGTTCAAATATTCTTGAAAGACATGGTTAAAAAAAATCTTAGAGAACTGAAAAATTAAGTTATTTTTTGTCCTCCGTGTGTTTTTTACTTAAAAGTTTTACAGGATTTTTGCTTTCTTTATGCTGACAGTCTGCAGGTTCATAAGCTTCTGGCTGATTTTTCTGGGTGTGGATTCAGGTGGTATACACCAATGAAAATTGTATTGATAGCTCTGAGCACTAAATTCCATTTAGCTATAAAACAGGCATAGTTTAAACAATGCAAACTGCAAGATTGGATCATGCCTCTGTGTGTCAACTCTGATATACAATTTCTATCTCTTTGCATGAGAGGAAGAATTCATCTCTGTCATCTTGAGCCCTCTGCTAAGGCTGCTGGCAAGGCAGCTGCTGACTTTTGTCTTATGTTGCAGGTTTTTGTCTGCTGACCTAGACCATAACCCTCAAAATTCACAGGCAAGTCTATTAAGGCTTCTTTTGGGATACGTATGATGCAATAGCAACTCTTTTTTATGTTTGCAACACTGAACACTTCCAGAATGGCTTTCAAGTTTGAGGCAAAATTACCAGCATCTTAGGACATAGGAGAGCTTGCATAACTTCAAAAGAATGTTTCCATGAAATACCTAGATCTTACTTGATGGATCTACATGGCATTACACTGGGCTCTGGAGACTTCCTTGAGACTCTTTCAGATGCCTCATTATATTGAATTTCTTGGGTGAAAGTGGTCTCTCCTGAGGTTTTTTAGGTTTCCATAGGCTCACAAAGCAGAGGATAAGCACAGAAGGAAAGGGCCTGTCTGGTTGGATCTCTATTCATTCCATTGCTTCAGATGAAAGGTCCTTGTGGTGGATGTCCATGTAGGTGTTGATGAGTTATTGTTGTGCTCAGTAACTTTCCAAGACTCAGATGCCAGAGAGGGATGTGGCTTTGGAGTGTAAGTCCTAACTAAATGCTATTGCATAAAATGAACTTTCTTACGACATAAAGGGATGTCCCGATTATTCTGGAACTTTCTTAAGATAAAACTCACAATATTTTCTTTCACAAGAAAGATATTATGGTAGTTACATTGAAAACCCATTGCTGATATACTCCAGAATTTGGACTCCTTATAAATAGTTTCTCTGGGATATACTATATGTTCACGTGGACCTGCAGATTCCTTTGGAGATGTGTCCTGTTTGTGACTTTTGTGCCATGTCATGGATACTCATTCTCCAAGCTTGCTGAGCTAGCTGTCTGTTTGTTGGACAACCTTTTTGGTCCAGTTCGTGCCTGACCTACTTTGTGAATTCTGGAGAAACTGCTAGCTGATCCATCCTCAGCTGGACTTAGCTGGGATGATAATTCCTGGGCTGGCCCAGAAATCCCCTCTGTCTCTTAAGATAGCATTTCTTTTCATCAAATGTGGTCTCAGTTGCTCGTTTTGTGAGACAATAACTTCTGAAATTTCTAATCATAAAATGACCTTTTCTTTGCCATACTTTTTTATTTTCCATCTGCAAGTTCTTAGCTCCAATGGCAGATTTTATCAGTACCAGCAGTCTTGGTTCTTTTTCACTCTTTTTTAATTGCCATTGGCTTTTCTTTCTCTGCTAATGTCATCCTTTCTTATGACATGCTGCCTCATGAACTTGTACCTGGATTAAAGATAACAGGAAGTTCAACTTTTTTGGGGGGTGACAGTCTGCCTCACCTTTTGCTGGAGCAATGATTAGTTGATCTGACATAGTGGTCAATCACCTCTTATGCTGTGTTCACACCACAGGTATTTGGTAAATATAGTCAAGAAATGTGGATTATGACTGCCTGCAATGTATCTGTGGGGTTTGCCATAGGGTGTGCTATTCCAGATTCTGCTTTTTTGTGGATGTTGGCCTTCAGCCCTCAGTCTTTCCCCTGTCAGAGGTCCCTTGGATCTTAGTATTTTGGATTCCTTTGTTGTGTGTCTGGTCCCACAAGACTTCAGTCTGGACTAGGTAATATCCTTGTGTAAAAAAATTCTCATCTTTTTGGTCTAAGAGGAATTCTAGTCTTATGCCATACTTGTTCACAGTGTATTGTGTCCTTTTGCCCTGCAGTCATATCCCACCTTGATTTTCATGGCCGAGAATGGGTTAGGCCTTGCACGATTTGCCTTTTTTCCTAAATCAATTGGGCATGTTTTTCTTCCTGTTTTTGTTTTTTTTTTTTTGATTCTATTTTTCTTAGATTCTATCAGACAGATTTTGTTTTCATTGCCTGCACAACTACTAAAAACATAACCAGGAGCTGAATCAGCAATTAGTGGCTCCCTCTCTTTTCCTACTATATGGTGCTTATAGATGTAGCCTGTTGGCCCTTTTTTCCTTCAAAGGCTCATCTTTGACCAGTGTCATTGTTCCAGTATTGTTGCTTGGGGTTTTTTTTCAGTTTACTTTGCTATTTTTTGGGTGCAGTTTTCCTTTACACAGAGACCTTCTTAAAATGACTGCAGTTTAAAGGGCGATTTATTTATAACTACTTTATTTCTAGGTGGACTGGGGGAGTAGGTTGTCTAATATTGCCAGTGTCATTTAAAATAACAATGGTATAAAGCAGAATAAGGTGTTTTAATTTTTAGTGACATTTATTGTATTTTTGAATACATTACGCCTTTGGTGAAACTCTTGTTCCATTAATAGAATGTTTTCTTATTTCTTCCCCCTTTCATAAAAGTTTACTTACAATAATTTTGTAAAGCTAACTGCAAAATATGGGTTCCAGGCCTTGAAGATCTTTTCTGATGTTCTTTTAACAGCGTATCTACTGTAGGTATGTGATTTTTCACTGGTAAATGAAAATGCCAGGAACTTACTGTATGTTACTACAACTTCGTCTGTAATAACTTTAAATCCCATTATGATCATCTCATTTTACAGCATGCTTTGGTCCTAAGATCAATAAATCAAGAGAATAGCATGCCAGTTACTATCTTTGGACACTAAGATTTCAGAGAAAATGCAGCAGTTTTACACATAAGGCAGCAGAGAATGAGGTTTTTAAGCCCTTGGTCATTCACTGGGACTCCCTGGCTTCCTGTGTAATATGTAATAAGTAATTTGAATTTATTTACATTGAATGTTTTTGCAATGCTTTACCCGTGGTTGTACCAGGGAAGAAGAAGAAGAGGGGGAAATATATGAAGAAATTGCAGCCTCTGTTGGGGTAGATGTAGTCTCCAGAGCCCGGACATGCTTCAGCATGTTCCATGTTTTATATAATGCAGTAGCCCCTCCATGGGAATTCAGAATGGTGCATGAGATTCTCTCCAACATTAAAGATGGTGTAAAATACAGATAAAGAGAACAACAAAAAATAGAGCTATGGAAGGTCATCTGTCACACTCATTCTCCATAAGCTTGTTAGATTTTTAAATGTCTTATGGCCTTTCCTCATCTTTTAAGTTTTTTTATCTGATAAAGAAGTGAATTCCAGAACCATGCAAAATCCTGCTTGAATTTCAGACTCTCTGACATGCGAACCTCTAGACACCTGTCAACTGCTGTTCCAAAGCAAAATACTTTCCAGCCACTCTTCAATACACAAGGATTTACCTGCTCCATGAACTGACTGCAATTTACTTACCTCATGTAGAAAACCACTGTGGAGCAGGGTATTTTGATCACTTTAATAGGCAGAATCAGCATGGCATCATGAAGGGCTGCTCTGAAGCACCAGGATAATTTTCAATGTGTAGAATTAATACTGTCAAAAGTAGTAAAAAAAGATTACTAGAATGAACCTGAAGCTGCAGTGCCTTCTTGAGGGTTATCAGTGTGGAAGGTTTGTTTGCTTGTATTTCAATGCTGATTCCAAACCTTGGGTGGGTTCAAGAGATTGAGGTGAATAAATAATTCATAATGTTTTTCTTATTTAGCTGGTTTGATTCTGTGCCAACCGGGTGTAACTATGCAGCTGGTGAAAATATATCTGTATCAAAAACTCGGAAAACCTAAAGAAAGAAAAGAGAATACAATGTCTGAGGTAAATCCAGGCAAAGCAGCTTTATTCCCTGAGAGTCAAACTGTTAGCTTTAAGTTTTGTTTTGATCAAAAATCAAGGTTTTAGTTATATTTCCAAATTTAGGCTTTGTAAAAACAAGCACTTTAATCCTTGAAGCAGATCAAAATGTTTTGGGGTTTAGGAGTTTTTCTCACTCAATTTACAATTTACAGGTATTTTTACATTTTAAAACCCCGCTTACAATATCAGCAGCTCAAACATTCCAGCACTGTGTGTTTGAAAGTGAAAAGATCAGTAAAACTAAAGCTGATGTTATGGACGTTTTTTCTTTGTCAAAACTGAGGGACTTGTGTGAAGCAATAGGAAGATCTGAGAGAATGCAGCACTGTATACTGGGTTTTCATAATTTCAAACAAATTAGTCAAATAAGTTTTCTTATCTCTCTTAAAAGAAAAGTAAGAGAATAGAGTATCTTTAAGAGTCTATCCCCAATTATGGGGAATAGCTAAAAGGTTGTACCTGAGAATAAAGGAATCTGGCTCTCCTTTCTTAGGTGATCTGTAGACCACTTGCTGCTGTAAGCTTGAGACGAGCTTTGGCTCTGGCTTCTGAAATGAATTATTCCTTCCACACCACAGGCAAACATCTGTTACAGGACTACTTTTTCCTCAAAGACTGTCTGTTTACAACTTTTTGGATTGGCTTTGTTACCCCATCACAGATTTATTCATACTAAAATCTCAGTTACATAATATAGCATTGCTGTGAAAGCTGTATGAAATATTCAAAGTAAAAAGCAAAGTCAGCACCTTGTTGAGGCTTCCCAGGTGAGACCTTTGATTGCAAATTGAAAACGTAGACTTTGTCTACAGAAACAGTCATTCTCAAAACACTTTAAAGTAAACCTGGGTGATTTGTGCTCTCGTGTTCAACCCAGTGAAATGTTCTGTTCCTAAAGACTCAAGTATGAAATCTGGTAAGAGACAAGAAAGGCAATTTTAGACAGATAATCCTGGCTCAAATTAAATGAGCACAAATTCGTGGATGAAGGTCACTGTTGTAGTTCTCTCAGCAGCGTGGAGAAGCTGTGTGAAGGGGGGGTATTTATGGAGGAAAACACATCCCAACCTGAGACAAATATATAAACATCACTTGCTTAAGAAGTGTTGTGATAGGATGGAACTGCCCTCTCATACTGCCTTCCCTTCTCCCTCCCATAGAGCAGAATTCTAGATTGCCTATACTGAATACCTGGCTGTCAGATGGCTCATGCTGGCAGGGTGGGAAGGCTGCATCTGGAGCACTTTGTCAGCAGCCACAAGTAATACACAGCATGCAAAGCGTGATAAGTAACTTACTTGTGCATTCCTGTATTGGGGAATCTGGGAAAGGGACTATCCCACAGTTAATGATGAAAGAATAGCCACTGCAAAAAAACCAGGTATGCTATCTTGTGTCTTTATCTCCCAGAGCTTCATCTTTGAAGCTGATACCTCACCCGATTGTCCTTAGGGATGATGCCTACAAAATAGTCCCAAAACTCAACTTACCTGTCTCATCTTATTGCTCATCTGCTGGGGAACATGAGCTGAACCTGGACAGCAAAATGACCCACAATTTATACTGTGTCTCTTTTGGCTTCCCAGAGGAACTAGCTTTAACATTCAAAAAAATCAGTGTAGCAGCTAGTTGTATGAAGCAGAAACACCAAGACCAATTTTAGACTATAGTGATGAGGTTTAAATGTTCTCAAAATACCATTAAATGCTTACTTTTCCCTAATATACAAGGAAAAAAATATAGACTTGAATACTGTTGTTAGTTTATATGATGAAATTATATAAACTATATAAACTATATAAACTATATAATGGATTATATAACAATAATCCACTGAAGGATATGTCCATGCCAAATCCTTTTGTAGAGAGTTTTGACTTTTTTTTTTTTTCCAATTACAGATTTTCACTCTTCTAATAGATTAAGAAAAGCTTGGATTCCTTAATAGGTGTCTGCACAGCATGTGGCCTTGCCAGAGCTAAGAACAGCAATTGCTATGTTTTTAAAATGGAATGGTTTGTAAATTGTAAGATTAACCTAATTTTAATATAATTTTTTTGCAAGTATTGGTTTGATAGCTCACAGTAACGTGTAAATGTTAAATTAAGCTGAGCTATTTGGTTTTGTCCTGGCATAATTTCACAAAGTATAAAACCATTTTTATAACAGCATGGGACTAATACACTGAATATCTTTCCATGTAGAGCCAGAAAAAGGCAAGTCGGGAAAGAAATCTATGAAGATTTTTGTAATGGAATAAGCTTAAAAGTAAAATTTCATGCCAAGCAATTTGCACTGTAGTTTTCAGTTGCATGCTATAGTTGTAAATGAAACTTGTTTTCAAGTCTTTTTATAGAATAATAGAATCATAGAATAGTTGGTGTTGAAAAGGACCTTAAGGTTCATCTAGTTCCAACACTCCTACCATGGGCAGGGACCCCTTCCACTAGACCAGACTGCACAAAGCCCCATCCAACCTGGCCTTGGGCACTTCCAGGGGAGGGGGAATTTTGAGTAATCTACTGTGCTTATTACAACACACAATCAATGTGTTCTCACATGTACATGCAGATGTAGGTGACCATGCACAGGGGCATACACCATTATGTCACTTCATTTATACTTTATTCTCTGCATCAAGAAGGTTAAATTAAAAAAAAAAACCTTTATCCTGAAGAGACAGTGATGTGGGGGAACTTCAAAAGTTCAGGAACTTTTGGTCTTCTTTGGGGCAATTTTACTGCTTTTGTTTCCTTTTCAGAATTACTTCACTGTATTGACACAGGATTGAGTATGCTCTGGAAGCAACTCTGGTTGATGGCATCCCTCAGGCCACTTTTTCCTTCTTAAATATCAGGTTATGACTCCCATTTCAGGAAAACCTTACGGGTACAAGTAATCTGCAGTGCTGATTTTTTGTATCCCGTGAATGTGGCAGAATTAATCTTTCAGCTGAGCGGTGCATGAATGAATCCTACCACTACCTTCATCTTCAGGCAGACTCAACTGCATCCCTATAAGTAGCCATTGTACTCTTCAGCTTCAGAAAACACATTGTTTATATTGGTACTGCATATGTGCAGCTCCAGTTCAAGTCTGCTGTGGGTGAGACAGCAACAGAGGGATGCAACAGGGGAGTGTGAGTGAGGGCATAGACTTTGATTTTGCTCATGGGGGTTTAGGGAAATTTGAAGTTGTCCCAAACATCACAGGCATGTTTCTTTATCAGGAACAGATGTCAGTGGATTCATCCCAGAAAAGAGAGGTGCATAGGCAGACAGTGCCAA
This sequence comes from Lepidothrix coronata, assembly GCF_001604755.1. NCBI lineage: Eukaryota > Metazoa > Chordata > Aves > Passeriformes > Pipridae > Lepidothrix > Lepidothrix coronata. The sequence continues at coordinate 1,223,863 of NW_016690265.1, forward strand.
CTATTTGTTTGTGACTTTTTTTTAAGCACAATAGCCTTTGTGTGTATTGCTGTCCCAGAAGAACAGATTAGAGGACTGTTGATATCAGGGACTCCTCAGCCTTGCTGACCAGGGCTTGGTGAAGTGCAGTGACTGGGAAGTGAGGTTAGAAAAATTCAGTATGCAATGCCCTAGCTGTTGAAGATTAAATGCTGGAAAAACCAGCGTGGCATCAGCATGACTGTTGAATCGTGAGGTCAAACAGTTTCTTACATCTGGCTTTTTGGCACTTTGGCCTGGGGACATACAGAAGCAGCAAACTTCATGCAATTATAGTGGTCCCCTCTGGTTCTTGTCCTGAGGGACCCTGGACTCTGTCATAATTCTTGCAGATCCCCAGAGAGATCATACCAGTTTACCTTCACACTGTGATCTCACTGATGAATTTACTCAATGCACAACTTGGCTTCTCTGGTGGTATTCTTATATTGTTTCTCTACCATCTAAACCACCAGGGACTGATTGTTGAGGAGACAGGACTCAAAGCAGGTGGACCAGAACTCTGGTTGCATCAATGATTCTGTCAAGTGTTTAGCTGAAGTCACTTTGGGTGAGAAACTTCCTTGCAGACCTAATTGGAAGGAATGACTGAGGATCTATGGTCTTTCTTTGCAGCATGGGGAATGATTTGGCCACTGGACACATCAAATTAACTCTGCATCAGTTTTGGATTCTGGACTGGGTTCCTGCTTCTTGTTTCTGAGGAACAGAGATAACACTGCTCTGGACGAGTATCAGGATATCTGAATAACACTTAATTGCCAGAGAAATCCCAGAGAGATTAGAAGAACTAGAATCACTTCTCTCCTAAACTTTTCCGAAGTTCATTAGAAAAATTACTTATTTTCCACAGCACGCTGACAACTTGTCAGTGAAGGATGGAATGGTGTGCTCTGCATTCTGATTAGAACTTGATGATTTATTAATATTGTAATTAATTTTATATTAACATTTCTTAGTAGTAGTTGCAAATCATGAAACACTGTATTTTCCCATGTTCATGGAGTGTTTTTAGATTACTGACTTGGCTTTAGGAAGCATGGTGGAGACTGTTGCACAATATGCTAGAGGAAACTTTGATCCATCAGATACTATGAAAACGTAATTTGTTCTGAGAGATCTGTGTCCTATTATCACTAAGAGCCCGATCCAGTGTCAGTTCAAGAAAACATCAGGTTTTGACTGAGCGTAGGAGACCAGGAGCTCAAAGCATTGGATACTTTCCCAGATCTGGTGCTTTGCTGGTCTTCCTTCTGTTTCTCCTTACTGGGGCAGTAGCTGAGGTCAGATTGATGAGGAAACCACATTTATTTTCTGATTTGCAAATTTTAGTGCCAGCAGCTAGTTCTGGGGCATACTGTGTGCTAAAATGTGGTTAGAAAACAATCTGGGGTGGTGTAGGGGAAACATCATGATTTTTTCTCTTCCATGATACAGCTCATTGGTTTGCTCATCAGTAAATTGATTAATTGGACATATTTGAGAGTGTTTTCACAAAAATGTTTGAGCTATATGATGCCCCCCCACAGACTTTTTTTTTCCTGCAAGCTGCCATCGTCAGTGATTTGGAAGTGTAGAAAATGGTATTATAAGGGAACAGATGCGAACAAAAGGGGTGAAATTGAATGTATTAGTATTCAGCGGCCTGCTTTTGATTACCTCTGACTGGAAAATATTTGGAAGCCACCAGGGTCCCCTCAAGTGTTATGATTTCGTAAATTCAGCCCTCGTGTGTTGGGATTCAGGCTCCCTTATTGAAATTGAATTGATATTTTGTAAACTTCATTTGTGAATAATGTGATCTGACAGGGACAAATGCGAGGGAGAATTGTTTTCAAACCTTCTCCAAATGAAACTTATTATTGGGTAAATACGGATTTCTTTGTCTCTTTTCCTCTCTTTCTATCCTGAGTGTCTTCATGGCCTGAATATGTATCAACTTTTCCAAGGTAATTGAATTGATTCAGTCATGTGTGGGCAACAGAAATGGGCAATAGAATATATTCCTGATGGGGAAAAATTGAAAAGTAGAAGGGTTTCTACTCAAGTGCAGGGCTGGGAGGGTCACAGTGCTATCAGAGGAGAGAGACATGCAGGAGCTTCTTTCTGATTATCTCAGCTTTGGCCATTCTCTCCCTCAATAATCGCCCTCTGATATAACGCCGGCTTTCCAATTTTGCCGGCCAGCACCATGCCTCAGATGTGTTACATATTAATTTCCCTTTGCAGAAAATTTGCCAAGCTTTAGCTCAAATTCAGTTAGTCGGATTGATGAAAGTGGCAAAAGGATACGACGTTTACTGATTCTCCCTTTTCACCTTTGATTAGCTCAACCTGTGAATTATTCTTGCCCTGTCAGTGTGCCATTAAATGAGCTGGGGCCAAGGTTGCAAGTTCATACTTTCTGATGTAACTGAGAGAAAATGTGTTGAGCCATGATTTGTCTGACAGAGACCTAGGATCGTTTCAATGCTGTGTTGCCATTATTTTAACAGGTCAGCCCTTCGTGAAATAAAGAAACAAAAATAAAAGCTCTGTATTTGTCATCCTAATCTTCATTTCTAGCTCATACTGCTGGCACCTGCTCATTCACAGTGCTTCTGTGGTGGAAGAACTCATTGTCCTTGCTCCAGATAAGCTGGAAAAGTCCATCCCTCCCTCTCCTGGTTGATATTTTCAAATTAAAGCTTGCTAGTCTGTAGTGTTTGTATCCCATAGGGGTTGCTGCCACAGGATGGAAACTATGTAGTTAACTTTTTCCCCCCTTTTTGTTTTTGCTCTGCCACCACATTTCAGGTTTGATCTCTTCTGGAAATGCCAATCTCTTGTGCTGCATAGTGCAATAGCATTTCACCCTACCAGGGAAGCCTAAGGGAGAGAACTTGGTTTCCTGTGCTTTCCTGTTACTGCACTGCTTGAACAAATCATGTCCAGGTTTTTCACTTGATGAGAGTCTTAATTTGTTGATTGTAATGCTTGGGTTTTCTTTTTAATTGTGCAATGGAAACTTGAATGTTGTTCATACAGATTGTTTACTGGGAAGATTGTCGGGTTTGATTGTCAAGTTAGGGCAACATGTGTTTAAAAGAAATTTTCCATAATGATGCTGGGCTGCCTTTTCAAAATGCCAGATTGCTTCAATCCATGCATCACTGGTGACTGTGGCCTTGAGCAAAGGGGGAAGATTTGGGTTAAAGTGGCAGGAGCCAATGAACGAATAACGTTTGCGGATACGTTTCCCTGCAATAAGTGTGCCACAAACAATTTGCTCTCTAGACCTCGCAGAGAGGATACTCAGTTTTGTTTATCCTCATGCTTTCAGGAATTCATGGAAAACACTTCTGTCCAATCACCATGGTTTTTGAATGGTCTCAGGATCTGAACGGTGGTGAGACACAGTGACAGTGTCTGCTGTCATTAGCTGACCTTTCCATGGTAATTCTGGTAAATTATTATCAACCTCAGGAGAGATGTGGATTTGGTCCCTTTTGTGCATGACACAAGAGAATTTTTTACCAGAAATACTTTTTAAGAGGTTTATCATAAAATATTCCCATTTCCTTTTTTTTTTCCTAATATACCCGAAGGCACAATTTGGCACATGTCTAACAAGAATTCACTGAAAATCCTTTCTTCAGTGCGTGTCTGCCATTTGCAAACTATGCACTTCAAGACACCCATCATAAACCTGAAAAATCTAGTTTTAAAATATCTCCTTTCTAGGAAAACTAGAGTGGTATTGAGAACTGCAGTCTTGTCTGCCTCAGTCTTGCCTGTATAATATATATTAGCTTATAGCTGTTGAGTAGAAACAATTGTTGAAAGTAGAGAGCAGTGAGGAGAGGAATTGGTGTGCTGAACTCTCTGGGAAGGGCTTCCAGCTGACATGCAGGAAATATTGCTCATGGCTCTTCCATCACTCAGTGAACACAATTGTCTTTCTGTAATTTTCCACAACCAAACTGGGCTTCCCCAGGTCAATAGCCCGGATGTACAGAATCGTCAAGACAAAGCACGAAGCCCCCTCACAATAACCTATGTAACTGAAAGTGTAATATAGACATACTCCTAAAAGCCATTCCTTGTAGAAAGTCACCTTTAGAAAGTATTAAAATCACTGACCATTAATAATGAGGCCTACATTGTAAATTAGGCTCTTTTAAATACATCAAACTACTTTCCCAAACAACAGCAACAGCAAAAGAAATTATATATGTCATGGTAGTGTTTTCTATCTTTATATAAGTTATTAATTTGCATGCTTAAAAAAAAAATTGAGTCTGTTCATAGGAACACTTTGTATTCTCTGAGGCTTAAAAGTGCTCTAGCTATGGCCTGCTGACTCTTATGGCCATGAAGAATTCATGTCTTGGTTATAAATGGTATTCACTTTAGCTTCATAGCTTAGAGCTGAATAAACACAGAATCACTGAATTGTACTCAATGGCTCTATTTATACTGTATTTTGTTAGCATCTGACATAAATCAAGCGTGATTTGATTGACTATACCTGAAGTAGAGCTGGAATAAAATAATGAGGGTGTTTGTTAGCAGAGCTGCCAGTCTTTAGTAGTAATGACATTTAACGTAATAGGTAGCAGGTAGGTTAAAATGTGCTTTTTATTTGTTGTACATACATTTTATAAAAGAAAGATGTAGTAAGGCCCAGGGTGCAATTTTTCACACCACCCCTCCAGATAGTAAGCTAATTAAAAACAAGGCAAAAAACTGATCATGAATGAATGCATTGGCCATTGTTTGGTGTTATACAGAACTGTACAAAAAAGATCATTAAATTCCATTCATCACTTTGGCTTTAAATTGATGCAAAAGGCTTGTACTTCTGTGCATAAGGTAGAGGCTAAGTGGGAAGAGTATTAAATCAGTTTGAGAGTCTTGGGAAAGAAAATATTTAACAAGAGAATAATAAAGAGGAGAATATGATAACATTGCTCTAAGGAGTGTTAGCTCGTTTGTTTTGAATGCAATTCTGAAAGGTCAGGATGAAGGTAATATAAATGTTAATACTAAAATCAGGAGGGTTTGAAATTTTCAGTTGAAGTGCTTAGTGTCATTGCAATAACCAAATAAATTTTTATAATCTTCAAGTTTAAAAGTCTGTTTTAAAGAAGCCTGGTGCTATAAATTTTTGAATTAATGATTTAAAAATGGCAAAACACTATTTTAAAATGTAATTTAGACTAGAAGTTTACATTTTAGATTTTGAGTGGCTTCTAATTTATTTATTTATTTTTTAAATGTATTAAACTTCTCTTTTGAAAGCTTCTCCAAGTACTGGCTGGAACAGCTGAACAATCTGTGAGCAAGCACACTTGGATACTAATTAACTGATTTGCGTGAAGCTATTTTCTACAGGCATTGAGAGCATACAATCATTATGGCCATAAAAATTGACTTCTGTTGTAATAAAAATTATTCTTGGCTCTCATGTGTGCATGTAGCTACAAACTGCTATTAACACTGCCACTTGCACTTTGTCATAAAATGCTAATTGCTTNCCTTTATCCTGAAGAGACAGTGATGTGGGGGAACTTCAAAAGTTCAGGAACTTTTGGTCTTCTTTGGGGCAATTTTACTGCTTTTGTTTCCTTTTCAGAATTACTTCACTGTATTGACACAGGATTGAGTATGCTCTGGAAGCAACTCTGGTTGATGGCATCCCTCAGGCCACTTTTTCCTTCTTAAATATCAGGTTATGACTCCCATTTCAGGAAAACCTTACGGGTACAAGTAATCTGCAGTGCTGATTTTTTGTATCCCGTGAATGTGGCAGAATTAATCTTTCAGCTGAGCGGTGCATGAATGAATCCTACCACTACCTTCATCTTCAGGCAGACTCAACTGCATCCCTATAAGTAGCCATTGTACTCTTCAGCTTCAGAAAACACATTGTTTATATTGGTACTGCATATGTGCAGCTCCAGTTCAAGTCTGCTGTGGGTGAGACAGCAACAGAGGGATGCAACAGGGGAGTGTGAGTGAGGGCATAGACTTTGATTTTGCTCATGGGGGTTTAGGGAAATTTGAAGTTGTCCCAAACATCACAGGCATGTTTCTTTATCAGGAACAGATGTCAGTGGATTCATCCCAGAAAAGAGAGGTGCATAGGCAGACAGTGCCAACTATTTGTTTGTGACTTTTTTTTAAGCACAATAGCCTTTGTGTGTATTGCTGTCCCAGAAGAACAGATTAGAGGACTGTTGATATCAGGGACTCCTCAGCCTTGCTGACCAGGGCTTGGTGAAGTGCAGTGACTGGGAAGTGAGGTTAGAAAAATTCAGTATGCAATGCCCTAGCTGTTGAAGATTAAATGCTGGAAAAACCAGCGTGGCATCAGCATGACTGTTGAATCGTGAGGTCAAACAGTTTCTTACATCTGGCTTTTTGGCACTTTGGCCTGGGGACATACAGAAGCAGCAAACTTCATGCAATTATAGTGGTCCCCTCTGGTTCTTGTCCTGAGGGACCCTGGACTCTGTCATAATTCTTGCAGATCCCCAGAGAGATCATACCAGTTTACCTTCACACTGTGATCTCACTGATGAATTTACTCAATGCACAACTTGGCTTCTCTGGTGGTATTCTTATATTGTTTCTCTACCATCTAAACCACCAGGGACTGATTGTTGAGGAGACAGGACTCAAAGCAGGTGGACCAGAACTCTGGTTGCATCAATGATTCTGTCAAGTGTTTAGCTGAAGTCACTTTGGGTGAGAAACTTCCTTGCAGACCTAATTGGAAGGAATGACTGAGGATCTATGGTCTTTCTTTGCAGCATGGGGAATGATTTGGCCACTGGACACATCAAATTAACTCTGCATCAGTTTTGGATTCTGGACTGGGTTCCTGCTTCTTGTTTCTGAGGAACAGAGATAACACTGCTCTGGACGAGTATCAGGATATCTGAATAACACTTAATTGCCAGAGAAATCCCAGAGAGATTAGAAGAACTAGAATCACTTCTCTCCTAAACTTTTCCGAAGTTCATTAGAAAAATTACTTATTTTCCACAGCACGCTGACAACTTGTCAGTGAAGGATGGAATGGTGTGCTCTGCATTCTGATTAGAACTTGATGATTTATTAATATTGTAATTAATTTTATATTAACATTTCTTAGTAGTAGTTGCAAATCATGAAACACTGTATTTTCCCATGTTCATGGAGTGTTTTTAGATTACTGACTTGGCTTTAGGAAGCATGGTGGAGACTGTTGCACAATATGCTAGAGGAAACTTTGATCCATCAGATACTATGAAAACGTAATTTGTTCTGAGAGATCTGTGTCCTATTATCACTAAGAGCCCGATCCAGTGTCAGTTCAAGAAAACATCAGGTTTTGACTGAGCGTAGGAGACCAGGAGCTCAAAGCATTGGATACTTTCCCAGATCTGGTGCTTTGCTGGTCTTCCTTCTGTTTCTCCTTACTGGGGCAGTAGCTGAGGTCAGATTGATGAGGAAACCACATTTATTTTCTGATTTGCAAATTTTAGTGCCAGCAGCTAGTTCTGGGGCATACTGTGTGCTAAAATGTGGTTAGAAAACAATCTGGGGTGGTGTAGGGGAAACATCATGATTTTTTCTCTTCCATGATACAGCTCATTGGTTTGCTCATCAGTAAATTGATTAATTGGACATATTTGAGAGTGTTTTCACAAAAATGTTTGAGCTATATGATGCCCCCCCACAGACTTTTTTTTTCCTGCAAGCTGCCATCGTCAGTGATTTGGAAGTGTAGAAAATGGTATTATAAGGGAACAGATGCGAACAAAAGGGGTGAAATTGAATGTATTAGTATTCAGCGGCCTGCTTTTGATTACCTCTGACTGGAAAATATTTGGAAGCCACCAGGGTCCCCTCAAGTGTTATGATTTCGTAAATTCAGCCCTCGTGTGTTGGGATTCAGGCTCCCTTATTGAAATTGAATTGATATTTTGTAAACTTCATTTGTGAATAATGTGATCTGACAGGGACAAATGCGAGGGAGAATTGTTTTCAAACCTTCTCCAAATGAAACTTATTATTGGGTAAATACGGATTTCTTTGTCTCTTTTCCTCTCTTTCTATCCTGAGTGTCTTCATGGCCTGAATATGTATCAACTTTTCCAAGGTAATTGAATTGATTCAGTCATGTGTGGGCAACAGAAATGGGCAATAGAATATATTCCTGATGGGGAAAAATTGAAAAGTAGAAGGGTTTCTACTCAAGTGCAGGGCTGGGAGGGTCACAGTGCTATCAGAGGAGAGAGACATGCAGGAGCTTCTTTCTGATTATCTCAGCTTTGGCCATTCTCTCCCTCAATAATCGCCCTCTGATATAACGCCGGCTTTCCAATTTTGCCGGCCAGCACCATGCCTCAGATGTGTTACATATTAATTTCCCTTTGCAGAAAATTTGCCAAGCTTTAGCTCAAATTCAGTTAGTCGGATTGATGAAAGTGGCAAAAGGATACGACGTTTACTGATTCTCCCTTTTCACCTTTGATTAGCTCAACCTGTGAATTATTCTTGCCCTGTCAGTGTGCCATTAAATGAGCTGGGGCCAAGGTTGCAAGTTCATACTTTCTGATGTAACTGAGAGAAAATGTGTTGAGCCATGATTTGTCTGACAGAGACCTAGGATCGTTTCAATGCTGTGTTGCCATTATTTTAACAGGTCAGCCCTTCGTGAAATAAAGAAACAAAAATAAAAGCTCTGTATTTGTCATCCTAATCTTCATTTCTAGCTCATACTGCAGGCACCTGCTCATTCACAGTGCTTCTGTGGTGGAAGAACTCATTGTCCTTGCTCCAGATAAGCTGGAAAAGTCCATCCCTCCCTCTCCTGGTTGATATTTTCAAATTAAAGCTTGCTAGTCTGTAGTGTTTGTATCCCATAGGGGTTGCTGCCACAGGATGGAAACTATGTAGTTAACTTTTTCCCCCCTTTTTGTTTTTGCTCTGCCACCACATTTCAGGTTTGATCTCTTCTGGAAATGCCAATCTCTTGTGCTGCATAGTGCAATAGCATTTCACCCTACCAGGGAAGCCTAAGGGAGAGAACTTGGTTTCCTGTGCTTTCCTGTTACTGCACTGCTTGAACAAATCATGTCCAGGTTTTTCACTTGATGAGAGTCTTAATTTGTTGATTGTAATGCTTGGGTTTTCTTTTTAATTGTGCAATGGAAACTTGAATGTTGTTCATACAGATTGTTTACTGGGAAGATTGTCGGGTTTGATTGTCAAGTTAGGGCAACATGTGTTTAAAAGAAATTTTCCATAATGATGCTGGGCTGCCTTTTCAAAATGCCAGATTGCTTCAATCCATGCATCACTGGTGACTGTGGCCTTGAGCAAAGGGGGAAGATTTGGGTTAAAGTGGCAGGAGCCAATGAACGAATAACGTTTGCGGATACGTTTCCCTGCAATAAGTGTGCCACAAACAATTTGCTCTCTAGACCTCGCAGAGAGGATACTCAGTTTTGTTTATCCTCATGCTTTCAGGAATTCATGGAAAACACTTCTGTCCAATCACCATGGTTTTTGAATGGTCTCAGGATCTGAACGGTGGTGAGACACAGTGACAGTGTCTGCTGTCATTAGCTGACCTTTCCATGGTAATTCTGGTAAATTATTATCAACCTCAGGAGAGATGTGGATTTGGTCCCTTTTGTGCATGACACAAGAGAATTTTTTACCAGAAATACTTTTTAAGAGGTTTATCATAAAATATTCCCATTTCCTTTTTTTTTTCCTAATATACCCGAAGGCACAATTTGGCACATGTCTAACAAGAATTCACTGAAAATCCTTTCTTCAGTGCGTGTCTGCCATTTGCAAACTATGCACTTCAAGACACCCATCATAAACCTGAAAAATCTAGTTTTAAAATATCTCCTTTCTAGGAAAACTAGAGTGGTATTGAGAACTGCAGTCTTGTCTGCCTCAGTCTTGCCTGTATAATATATATTAGCTTATAGCTGTTGAGTAGAAACAATTGTTGAAAGTAGAGAGCAGTGAGGAGAGGAATTGGTGTGCTGAACTCTCTGGGAAGGGCTTCCAGCTGACATGCAGGAAATATTGCTCATGGCTCTTCCATCACTCAGTGAACACAATTGTCTTTCTGTAATTTTCCACAACCAAACTGGGCTTCCCCAGGTCAATAGCCCGGATGTACAGAATCGTCAAGACAAAGCACGAAGCCCCCTCACAATAACCTATGTAACTGAAAGTGTAATATAGACATACTCCTAAAAGCCATTCCTTGTAGAAAGTCACCTTTAGAAAGTATTAAAATCACTGACCATTAATAATGAGGCCTACATTGTAAATTAGGCTCTTTTAAATACATCAAACTACTTTCCCAAACAACAGCAACAGCAAAAGAAATTATATATGTCATGGTAGTGTTTTCTATATAAGTTATTAATTTGCATGCTTAAAAAAAAAATTGAGTCTGTTCATAGGAACACTTTGTATTCTCTGAGGCTTAAAAGTGCTCTAGCTATGGCCTGCTGACTCTTATGGCCATGAAGAATTCATGTCTTGGTTATAAATGGTATTCACTTTAGCTTCATAGCTTAGAGCTGAATAAACACAGAATCACTGAATTGTACTCAATGGCTCTATTTATACTGTATTTTGTTAGCATCTGACATAAATCAAGCGTGATTTGATTGACTATACCTGAAGTAGAGCTGGAATAAAATAATGAGGGTGTTTGTTAGCAGAGCTGCCAGTCTTTAGTAGTAATGACATTTAACGTAATAGGTAGCAGGTAGGTTAAAATGTGCTTTTTATTTGTTGTACATACATTTTATAAAAGAAAGATGTAGTAAGGCCCAGGGTGCAATTTTTCACACCACCCCTCCAGATAGTAAGCTAATTAAAAACAAGGCAAAAAACTGATCATGAATGAATGCATTGGCCATTGTTTGGTGTTATACAGAACTGTACAAAAAAGATCATTAAATTCCATTCATCACTTTGGCTTTAAATTGATGCAAAAGGCTTGTACTTCTGTGCATAAGGTAGAGGCTAAGTGGGAAGAGTATTAAATCAGTTTGAGAGTCTTGGGAAAGAAAATATTTAACAAGAGAATAATAAAGAGGAGAATATGATAACATTGCTCTAAGGAGTGTTAGCTCGTTTGTTTTGAATGCAATTCTGAAAGGTCAGGATGAAGGTAATATAAATGTTAATACTAAAATCAGGAGGGTTTGAAATTTTCAGTTGAAGTGCTTAGTGTCATTGCAATAACCAAATAAATTTTTATAATCTTCAAGTTTAAAAGTCTGTTTTAAAGAAGCCTGGTGCTATAAATTTTTGAATTAATGATTTAAAAATGGCAAAACACTATTTTAAAATGTAATTTAGACTAGAAGTTTACATTTTAGATTTTGAGTGGCTTCTAATTTATTTATTTATTTTTTAAATGTATTAAACTTCTCTTTTGAAAGCTTCTCCAAGTACTGGCTGGAACAGCTGAACAATCTGTGAGCAAGCACACTTGGATACTAATTAACTGATTTGCGTGAAGCTATTTTCTACAGGCATTGAGAGCATACAATCATTATGGCCATAAAAATTGACTACTGGAGTAATAAAAATTATTCTTGGCTCTCATGTGTGCATGTAGCTACAAACTGCTATTAACACTGCCACTTGCACTTTGTCATAAAATGCTAATTGCTTATTGACCAGGTCACAGAATTTGGGCAAAAAGTATATCTAATATGAATAATGAAGTCTGGAAACCGTCCTGCCTCATCTAACACAGCAGAGTGAGGTTCAAACCGTGAAAAAAGTTCCCATGGCCCAGGCCCATATCCCACACCAGGGTGTGGGCCACAGAGGGGACTGTTTGCACGGTGTCATATTTGAGCTTCTGTTTGCAGCATCGGGGTAATCCTCGGGGAAGCAGGGTTTCCCTGAGTCTCGGTACAGCCCCATAGAAGAGAGAACAGACCTGCCAAGGGGGCTGCAGTCAAACAGCCTAGCAAGCTGGATCCATGTTCCGCCTGCTGAACTTCATCTTGAATTATTGAATATTGCCTGTGTTCCTGAATAAGACCTCAGTGCCGAGGTGATGAAAAAGGCAGGAAATTTCAAGGGAATCAGAAGGTTTTGGGAGTTGGACTGCCAGTGAATTAGTGCACAGGCTTTGACTATCTGGTCTATCCTGATACTGAGCAAAACCAAATGGTGCCCAAAAGAAGTAGGTGCTCCCCAATCGATAAAAGTGAAGGCAAGAGGTAAGATGATGAAGAGTAGGAAGGATAAGAGAAAGGAGAGGGAACCTTTCAAAACACTGGTTTTGCAACTGGTTTATCTGTATGCCATGTATCTGTGTGTACTTTATTCCCTGTGGTGCTGGCAGTGGGCCTGGCAGATGTGTTGTAGCAGGCATGCAAGGGCGTCTGCATGCTGGAGTCCCCAGGAAGCCAGGAGGGCTGGGGAGAGAGATGTGGTCAGAAACCCCTGTTCAAAGGAACTAAAACCACCCAATGACAGTTTTGCTGGTTTGAGAATGATGGTAGAAATTAACTGTCCTGAAGTCGAAGTAAGGTCTTGCACCCATGCTGGTCCTTATTGGAGACTTTCAGTATCTAAATGTCATTAGTTTATCATGATGAACATCAAACTCTGTGCAGTGTGCTGGGATGATCAGACTGTTTCAGTATTTGGAGATCAGGGAAATCAGATCCTGTTCTGCCCCTGGTGTCCTTTGATTGCTGCTGCTCCGGGAAAAATCCAACAGGAGATGAGAACACACGAGAGAGCTGGTTGCAACCCTGGGGCTGTGTGCTGCAAGACATTTTTATGAAAACATCATCCATTTGGCACAACTTTTTCCATTTCATAAGTAAATAAGTGAGTTTTGACATGATTTAATGAGTCAGGTGTCTGAGGAAAGCTTGAGCAATGTCCAAAGATGGCTCTGACTCCATCAGAGGCAGAGATCCCTCCAGCTTCAGAGAGGTGATAGAAGGAGAGCAGGTTTGATCTCTTACATTCTGTTGCTTCTAAAGCTGCTCTGCATTTTGTACTGCTTTTTACTGTGGCTGGGGTAGAGGTGACATGATTTCTGACTGTGTAACAAACCATTTTTGTCATACTCAGCAATGGATTGAGCAGCAGTACTTGACCACTGAAAAAGAGAAAAAAGGACAGCCATGTTGCCATGCTGTTCATAACTGATGTGAACAGCTTCTCAAAGCAATTTGAAAGACTTTGACAATAGAAGTATCTAGTGGAAAACAAATAGCTCTGAATTTAATCCCTTCATAAAGATGCTTTTAATTTGTCCTCCAATAACAATCTCATTTCTCACACACAGGCAGTGTAGCAGTTGCTTTATGGTCTCTAAGAGGTTAAAAATAAAGTGATGCAAAAAGATTAACTTGCTGGTCAACATCAAGGCGTTAAGTGAGATATGTAATGCTGGGGAGGTTTTTGGGGGTAATAATGTAGTGAATTCTGAAGTTTATAACTTAAACCCATCCTTTGGGTGTCCATTTTGCTGCTAACTCAAGAGAGAGTTTCTGAGCTGGCTAAATGATAGGCAGTGGCACATCATCTGTACAATGGTCCTAAAAACACATGATTCAAAAATGTATTCCAAAGTTAGAATCTATTTCAAGACATGATTGACATAAGCTGATTTTCATGAGCTGAATGCCTTTCTTGTTTTCCTGAAGTTAACAGAGTTGCACTGGGATGTGATGAGCACCAGGAAAATCTGATCTCTGAGAACAGTGGAAGACATCATGAAATACAGCTTTGTGTAAGTGCCGATGTGTGAGCAATTGCCTTAGTGATTATGGTGAAGCAGTGGAAATTAACGCTTCTCAGGCTCAGTGTTTTGAAAGTTGAGCTAAATGGCTTGTACTGCACATGTTGCCGCCTTGCCCAAGGTGCAGGAGGTGGGAAGGTGCAATTCCAGGGCACTCTTCAAAGTTTCACAGTTAGTAACACACAACTGCGGATCTTTCCAAGAGATTTCATCATTCGAGACCCTGAGTGGTTGGTTTTAATTCCAGCATTTGAATGCAAGGGGCTCATGTCAATAACTCAGAGTTCAGGTGAGCTCTCGGTCTCAGGAGGATTGGCTTCATGGTTCTTACAATTTTATTGCAGTGTTTCGGTGTCCTGTTTGTTTTTCTAAAGTCTCACATCAAATTCCTATTTGAAGGTATTGTTCTTTTTTTTCTGACTAATTTTCTCCTGCATTTGGAAAGCCTATTTTTTTTAGTCCAGGCTGCTGTTCTGTGCAAATCCACATTCTGTTAGGATATTAATATTTTTAAGTTTTTGTTTGTTGTGTTGTTTTTTTTTTTACTTCAGAAGGACACCCAAAGTGTTTTTGAAATTCAGTGTACTGTAGATTGAGCATGATAATAATGTACCAGCAGCTGCTGTAGAAAAAATTGATTCCATTTAATTTAAGACAGAATTTGCAAAGCCTTGTAGAGTTACATGTGTTCAGCACACACACGTTTTATTGAAAATTTGGTGTCTTACTCTTTTAGGTAATTCTGAAAATCTCAGCCTAAATTTTCTTTAGAATTATTTGATATTTCCTTCAAGGAAATCTACCCATCAGACTTTTACAGGGAAAAAGCTTCTCTCAGAGCTGTGGGGTAGAATTCATCATTGGTATTATGTTCTCCCCACCTGCATGCAAAGCAGAACTCTTTTTGCTTGCTTATTTTCCCTGTTCTCTATCTCTCTTTGTGGTGCTTTTGCCTCAGTGGCTATTACCATGGTGCTCAAATCAATAGAATGACCAGTGTCCTGTATAATATAGTCCTGATTTCTTCACCCACAGGCTTTGATTTTGATGTGGACACTTCCACCACAAGCCTATACTTGATAATTAAAATCTTCATATTTTTTGCACAAGTTCCCTATTTTCCTTTCTGATGCATTTAGGCACTGTGAATTGTTCCCTGAAGCCAAATCTATACTTTTTATTGTTATGTGAATATTCTGCTCATGCTAGATATTGCACTTTTACTTCCTACTCAATAAATATCTATGACATTCAGCTCAGCAATGGGTATTAGTCTGTCAGAACACTAATTTATGGTGAGAATAGTGTAATATCAAAAGGTTTATGGATCAGAAATGTGTAAATATGAAGTTCAATCAGTGGCTCTTCTGTGAATTAAATTCTAAGCAAACATTCCCTTCCAAAATTTAGTTAGTGCTTTTTTATCTCCTGTTTCAAAGCTGATCTGAAATGTCAGGTGATTTACGAACTTAGTAGACTCTTATTTGAAATTTTTCCTTCTTCATTTTGTGACAATATATAAGCCATCAGGTTGTTGAGGATGAGAATACATTTCAGTTACTTCATTGGGATATAGCTCAATATTAACTTTCTGGTCTGCTGTCTTACTGAACAATGCCTGTTCCACTGACAGTTCATTTAGATATTGTCATGGTGTTGGAAGCTTTAAAGGGGTTAATGAGGTATTTATTCCATTATTGTTATTGGAAATTACAGTGTCTAGAACACTTACACAAGAAGATTAAAGATAGATGCTTTAGACCACTTTCTATAGTCTGATAGGCCATTATTTTCTGGTTCATAACACAAAATAGTACTTTTCATCAAGGAGCTCATATTCTCTAGATGATTCAAAAATTCACAGACCAAAACCAATGTGAAATATTAAGTTCCTAATACTTTTTTAACTCCAAACAAGTTATAATGCAAATGTTTTAATCAAACAAGGGGAAATTGTCACACACATTTCTCTCTGTGAAGTCTGATGATGAAAGGAGTGCCTTGACATGTTGGAGTAGATCTCCTCTAGCCTGGCTTCTATTAGAGCTTAGCAGACATGGCAAACTCTGTTGCTGCTGATGGTTTGAGTTATTTTACACAGGATTTAAAACTTTATTGCTTACCTTATTTCCAATTGGAAGTCATTGAGTTAAGTTTTGCTATTTTAATGTTGTTCCTTAGGGTAATGAGCAACTGTTTCACACTGGATGGACAACAGTCACAACATGAGTTGTGTTTGAGATACTTGGAATCCTGTCCCTGTGTATCTTAATATTAGCATGAAAGTGCCAGCTGTAGTTTTTTAATCCTGAGGGCCAGGAAACCATTGCATAGCCCTTCAGCCTGTTCTGATTGTGCAATGTGGTGATGAAGCTATCACAGATCTGTAAGGGCTTTCTTGGCAGTTTAGAGTTAGTAGAGTCAATCTTTGCAATCTTTCATGCTCTCCTGGTTTATACTATAAAAAAAAAAAAGCAACCTGTTTTACTAGATGATAGGTAGCTCCTGGTGACCAGATTCTGAGCACATATCTAACAGCAGGTGAAGAGAGGGACAGCTGGGGAGAAGTAGATCTCCATCTTTGCAGATAACCAAAAGCAGTGTGGACATGGTCCTGGAAATCTTGTTCTAGGTGATCCTGCTTGAGCTAGTGACCCTTCTCCAGCTGCTTGATCATGCTTGGACAGGGCATTGGACAGGATCATCTCCAAAGGTCCCTTCCAAACTCAGCCATTCTGTAGTTCTTGGAAGAGCCCTTGAAGGTTCACATGCTCCTTTGCACCTCTGGGTGCACAGAGTGGGGCAAGAGGCACAGAAGGGCATGTGAACCAGATCTCAGGGCTTCTTCTTACAGCCCATTTCATGGGGCAGCACTTGTGTGTCTGCCCAGATCTGTTGAGAAGCACATGGCTCTTCTCCTGACAGTGGGATTTATTTCCCACCCTATTTGTTGTGAATGGGTAACTGTGACAGTGTCTAATTCCTTGCTTGCTCTTTGCCTGGGTACATTTAGGGGCCGAATGGTCCACAGTGGATGTCAACTGTTCTGTACTGCCCTAGGTGCAACTCTCCAGTGCCATCCAAGATGTCTCTGAATGGGTCTAGGACTCCTGACACTCAATTTGGGTTTCTTCTCCTTTGAAGCAGAAAAAAGAAGTTTCTTCTTCTCTTTGCTTTACCATTTTTTTCCTAGATACTCACATGTATTGTCTTATGGTCCATTACAAAAATCAACCTGTTAGAAAGAAACTTTGGTTCATCAGAGTTTAGAAAATGGACTTTTTTTTAGAGGAAAGATTTGGTGAACAATTAGTTTACATGCCAGGTCGTACAGTAATTCTTGAGAAAGACAACAAGATAACAGGCTGCAAAACAATATGGTCTAGAGCCAAGATGTACTGGGAGATATTCATGTAGCAGAAAACAACTTTGTTGTAACAGAAATGAGTTTTATTTTCACACAGCACTACAATGCATAATCTGATGCATTCTCACAAATAACTTTATCATCTTGAATATTATTTTGGAAAAAGGAAATGTCAACTGAGAAAGTTTCTGCTTAAAAACAGAAAACCCCAAACCATTTCTGGATTTGTGGATTGTTTTTTTTTTTTTTCCATATATGAAGTGGAGATAGGCTATAAATCAGAAAAAAAAAAAGTATTTATAGATGATACACAGCCAGCAATACCTGGCTAGTGTACTGGCCAGTACTTCTGTGTGACTATTTCATCTTCCATGGTAACTTAGACACAAGAAAAAAACCTTTACAGTTCAGGGCACTGCTGCCTGGCCAGAGGTTTGTAATAATTCATAGACCTTTCACTTTCATTTTTCTAGCGCTGAGAAATTACATTGTGCTATTAAAATGGCTTTGTGAATTGCCTGGTAAAGTATATATATCCTATCTGCTCAAAGAGATAAATAGAGCGTTGTGGGGAGCAGGGAGTTCTTAATAGCAGATATTCTAAAGAATCCAGATGGCTTGAAAGAGAACATCACTGTGTTTCCTCTCATTCATTAGTTGTTTTTGGAGGTAGGATCCCTTAAAGGATGTACAACAAGCCCTATTTTTCTTCCCTGGGCAGTAACCACAGGTTTGTCCTTTCGTGCAAATAAAGGGCAAGACAACCTTGTGAGTGGGACATGAATCTCACATCATCAAGTGGTTGCAAGATCAGGTGAAGTGTTGGATTCCAGATGCCAGATCTTTGTGTGAAAGGCTTGAGAATGTCCCAGGCAGACTCTCTGCAGCAGCAAATGGGCCCAGTTGGTGGACAGTTCAGGTGAATTCGTAGTCTGGTCACTAATTCATTGGTGTCAGTTTTAACAGTTGGCCACAATGACAGCATCTGGAGTACAAGCAACCCTGACGAGGAGAGCTTGGTAAAGCTCATGGGATTTTCTGGTGCTCCTTCTTTTCCAGAGTCAGAACTCTGCTTAGTGTTTTTCCTTTTTATTTTCAGAATTTATTGATTTCTCTGCTTGGTTGACAAAGGCCTGGAGGAGAAAATGAGAGTTTCTGCTGGGAATTTCTTAATGGTACACAATGCTTGTCTGAGTCTTCTAGCTATAATAGAAAGTGCTTCCATGAAAGACAACTGGAAGAACTCAGTCTGGAGAGGTTCCTGGGAGGAGGTGATGTGTGTCTCTTGGTTTCCCTGCAATATATGAGCTTTGAGTGGTTTGCATGTATGTGATCGCAGCAAACTCTAGACTCATGGGTCTCAGAAGGGAAGGGAATGTTGTAGACTCAGCAACCAACAAGAACAGTCAGGATCAGATCATGCCAAAATTCAGCTTTTAATTGAACTTTCGGGCTATTTCCCTTTCCTCAATTTAAACTGCTGTATTCAAGCTAAAAGAAAAAGCTGAAAGGTAGTAGCCTGTCTGTAAGCTGTCTTACTCCTCAACTGAGACATAGGACTGGGGAAAAAAGGACTCCAGAAATAAATGCCTTGGTCTTTGCATCTTCATTAGTTAGTACCTTATATTTTCTATGCTTCATAAGGGGATTATAAGATGTTGGCTTGAACCTTCATAAAAAATCACAACAGCGAGGCTTTTTGCAGAATGGAGAATGTAATTCACTGATGTCCACAGTATAGGCTGAGATTCGTGCATGACAATAGCCATGTGTGTTCCCAATAGCAGTGTCATGCTCTTCCTGGCATCCTCATAAACCTTCAGACAAGTCTGGAAAAATATCTTTTCATTCAGTATTCTACTTTTTTTTCTGTTCCTTTTTTTTTTTTTTTTAATAAACCCTAAATCTTGCCCTTGCATTTTACGGATTGATGAGTGTCCTGACACTGCAGAACCTGGGGTAGATTGTATCAACCTTCATTCCTTCCCTCGCAGGTGTAGCCTTGCAATACGTGACATGCCATTCATAATACGAGCAGAAGGGTACAATACAGAATACCAGGGTTTTGTTCCTGGATGGAAAAGGAAGCCCAATTTTTAAAATGATTTTGGGAGGTGGAGGGAAGAGCGGAAGTGGGTATTTATTAATTTCTGCTCCTAGTAAAATCCTTTAGTAGTTTCCAATTCATAGAAATGCCCTTCTTTGGCAATCAGCCTTAGTGTCTGTTACAAGCCAGTGGAGCTACACTGGTTCCCACAAGCAAAGCCCCAGCCCTTTGAGTGACTTATGTGCAAAATATAAATTCTGGTAAAAAGAATGTAAAATAAATATTGCTCTGTGAGTTGGTAGCATGTATGTAAGGCTCATTTCTCTGTTCATGTTATCTCATGTCCATAAGGAACAGCCTGATGGAGTCAACACAGGGAAACCAAGTTAAAAATATTTTGAAAGAAATCTGGGCTTGATTCTGATATATTAAATTCCTGCAGATGAAATTATCCTACTCTGTGTCTTTGCAGATGCTATCATGAGTACAGGTGCCACTAGTATTTTAACAAATACCCTAAGGCTAATTACTAAATTTTACATATTGAATCACCATAAATCAAGAGTTACACCTTTGACTAACAGGAAAGTGAATGGTGCTGGTTTCAAAATTATTTCAATAACATTTGGGATTGGCTTTATCTAAGGGACTAGGACAAATCTTCAGTTAGACTACACTGCTCCAGTTTTACTGTCATTCCTGTGGGAAGGACAAGTTATAGAATTTAGCTATATTTTTGTTTTTCTGACTGCATACATATGATTTAAAAATACTGTGCTCTGCTTTGCGTGCTGGGACAACCTTGTCTCTGGTTTATTTATTCATTTTTTAATGTTTGTTTAACCACTTTGCATATATAACTGCTACATTTGCAGTTAAATCAAAATTTGCCAATTAGGATTGTAGGAAGATATCCTTTTGGCTGCAGTAGTTTTGCATGCAAAGATGTGATGAAATGGTGAATGCTGAAATCCTGTGCTGGTGAATGCTATGGTCTGGGAGATCTGGAAAATAATTTTATTTCCATAACATGCAGAAGAACATCCCACAACAACATTCATCATTAAGAAAAGAATTTAAGTAACTGTTTCGCTGGGATGTAGTACTACATATCAGGTGTAGAAAAATCACCTATGACTTCTTCT
>NW_016690265.1:1251460-1271383 GCF_001604755.1 Lepidothrix coronata
CATTGAAAGGATGCCAAGTGTGTACAGCACCATGAAAAAAGGAGAAAAGTAAAAGATATGGAATGTATTATTTAAAATATCACCACCGTAAACAGTGTAGGATTACTGCTGGAATCCCATTATGGCTGTAGGGACACAGAAATGTTCCATTACGATTATCGTTGAGAAGTTTATAATTCAGCCACTGAGATTTTTATTTTTTAAGGGAATGTAATGTTTGTGTAATGCGCTGTACTGACAGTCTGGAAACTGGAAGTCTCTTGTTTGCTGTCAGAACAGATACAATTAGACACACAGGGAAAGTGGCCTCCAGTTTACCCAGTGACATCCTCAGTCCTGCCATCAGCAGGTCCTTCAATATTTGATTTGTCAGGCTTTTTTTTGGTCATTGATACCCCTAGTGGTTGCTCTCAGGGAAAATGAAGTAGGGATAAAATAGATTGAGACTAGAAAGTTTTTCGATATAGACCATAGGCATGATTGTTAGGTTTCTCCATTTTTTTCAGAATGAAGAATGGCACCATAAACCTCATGTTTAAGCAAAGTTACTATGCTTGATCACAGGATTGAGAAAAAGAGCAGTTTTCCTTCCTGAGGCTGAGCTGCTATCTCTTGGGATCACTCCAAAGTTTGATTGGATCAGTCTGTGTGCTATTGTGTGCCCCTGAACAATGCCTGTTGACTTTAAGGGACCAAGTGTTTCTGAAAACGGGGTATGCAACTACTTCAGGTACAAAACTGGAGGCTAACTGGGACAATGTAACGTATCTGCAGGCTGCCCAGTACAATGAAACTCAGCTATGAATTCTCCACATCTGCTACTTTCACTGGGGAACAACAAATCTGTCCACCACCCCTTGATACAGCCAGCATTAACTTAGTGTGGATGTAATAATGATATAGACACTGTGGCTGCACGGCCACGTGGCTTCTCTCCCATCATGTGGTTGAGAATGGCACAGATTAGGCGGGGTTTGGATCCACAGTTATATATCCACTAGATTCATGAAGCTGCATCAGGAATGGAAATAGAGACAGAAAAGGAGAGAAGGTCTAATAAATGTGTAGACTTAGCTTGTCCCACCTACTGGTATCTCTCCTAAAAGTAGCATTTCCTCACCTAGACTAGCTTAAAAACCCAGGCAGGAGAGAAGCACAGAGGGAATAGACTGGCAAGAGAAGAAATCCAGAGTGAAAAGGAGTGCTAACTAAGGTTTTGAGTGATGAGTATATAGTAGTCTGGCCTGTGTGGATGAATTATCCTGCCCTGGGATCTCCATAAAATATATGAACACAGCTTCCATCCATGAGTAAAGGACTTGAAATCACCTGAAACTGGTTATGACCTTGTTGGAATATGGGACTGATGCTGAGGAACAGAAGACAAGAACTTCTACAGATTGCATGTCCAAAAAGCAGCTGGACTGAGGTCATAAGCCAGACTGTCTCACAGTCATAGGGAGTTAATATGAAAGTCCAGTGTAATTCTGATTCTTACAGGAGTGGAGTTAAATAGATTTCTTTTATTTCTGAAATGTATTTCTTAAACTACCAGTATTTTTTTTATTCTTCAACTCATAAGAAGGACTTGTGAGAAACCAAAAACAGAGGTGGAAAGGGGAGGGAAGCAGATTGTTAACACTGGACCAATCCATTGGAAGGAACTTCATGAGTTAAAGTTTGATAATGTATGAACGTGGAAATTTCTTTCCTGCTTTCAGGATCTGAAGTTAGCCATCAAAAGATGTATTTGAGCAGATGAAGGCACAAACTGGGTCTGAGTAGGACCCAGAAGACTACTGAGCTCTTATGGACTAAATGTAGTTGTATTATAAGTAGACTTTTCCTTTAATGTTTGTGTATGGAAAATCTGCTGTGCATGGAGTGGAGCAGTGTTATTTTAGATTAATATCTGATATAATTTAAACTAGAATTCATTTCTCTCCAGAGTATGGCACTTCTGACCTAGATTCTATGTGCTGAGATCTACAGAAAGTGATAGTGCATGAGCCTTGCCTTCCAGAAGGGGTGTTATTGGACAAGAGTATTTTAGGATGTTGGAATGGTTATTCTTTAGTGCTAGATTTATTCTGTTGTCTGCATCTCATGTTGTCTGCATGTAACAAATGGCTACTCCTTTAAACCAATCTTGACATCGAGAAGAAAGTAGTCCAGATTTTTCTTTGTTTGTAGGATTGTAACATAAACATCCACAGCTGTCAATGATCCAGAAAGTGCCTGGCAATCTGTATTCACTACAACTGGCACATCAGTTTGTACTCAGTAATTCCTGAGCACTCTTCACTTTGCTTTATAAAGGTAGAGGAATCTCTGAAAAAAATGCGTACCTAGAGAATATATATATTTTTAACAAAAACTAAATCTGCTAAACCTTCCAATTGAGAAGTGATGAAAACCCAGCTTGGTATCTTAAACAAGTCAGATAACCAAAAAAAACTGTAGAGA
This sequence comes from Lepidothrix coronata, assembly GCF_001604755.1. Classification (NCBI taxonomy): domain Eukaryota; kingdom Metazoa; phylum Chordata; class Aves; order Passeriformes; family Pipridae; genus Lepidothrix; species Lepidothrix coronata. The sequence continues at coordinate 1,253,927 of NW_016690265.1, forward strand.
CTTTTAACACCTTATTAGTTGCATTAAGAATTGTTACTGCAATTGATGTTACCGGGATATGTGATGTATTCATGTAATGAACTGCTTTTCAGCCATCCTGAGATGTCGCATATGTCAGTCTGGAGGCTGTGATTCTCCAAACAGATAGGAGTAATGAAGGTGTGTCTAGCACTAACTGAGCATGGAGTGCATTTTAAAAAATGAAAACAATAATCATGCTAAATAGGACTGTTGCTTGAAGCCATTAGTATCTATCAGATGAGCTGTAAAGGCACTGACAGAAATAGTTTAATATATTGTCAAGGGCGGTTTTTTAAGTGTTTCAACCCTATAGTGTCTGAGATGCTTCAAAAGGCTGGCTGAGCTTTTTATCACTCTCATGGGGTCCAGTCCTTTCTCAGGGACAGCAAAGTTTAGGATACGGGAATGCCACACAAACAGCTCTGAATGTGTTGAGGACTTAGTTGTTCCAACTCCAAGGAGTTGAACAGATCTTCCACATCTTCCATGCACATCCTGCATTGGCCATACTGCCTTGTGCCTTCTATGCCTGTGTGCATGGGGTGACAGCTCTGCCTGTCTGCTGTGAGATACCTTAGCTAAAGGGGGAAAAGAGCAGAGAAAACATGGAAACAGCATTGCAGGAAAAACTGGAAGATATTCCTCAGTGCTGAGGACAGCTTCTAACAGCACTGAGACCTACGTCCTCCCTTCAGAACATGACAATTTATGCCTACATTCTCCCTGGTTTTCCATAAGAGTTGGGTAATTAAATTTACTATCAACAAGGAGCTATGTTAAAGAACATGCACTTCATTGTTGCCAGGAAGGCTTGCATGGGAATTTATTTTATAGTCACAGTGCTAAAAATCACTGTTTCAAGTGTTGATACTGAGCTGGAATGAATGTGTTGAAGAGGCACATACATCCAAGGAAGCATTCCAACCATGAATATTAATAAGTCTGAGCTAAGATCCTGTCTGACAGATGACCAGCTCCATGCCATCCATTGCACTGCAACATGTTCTCGAGCCTCAATTTGTCAGCAATAAAAGTCAGCTTGCCTAAACCTTCTGTTAGGATAACTTGCAGCATTGTATGCATGAGGTGTATGATAGCACAGCTACTGAAAATCATAGTGCTACACTGTGGATCAGTTTTGGTGTGCGGCTCCCCAACTGCTTCCCACTCATCAAATGACTCTCCAAAAGCATCTGGTGCAGTGTAGTGTGCAAGGACCCTGCACGGTGTTAGATGGTAAAAATATAGTTTTTGCAGGCCATGCTGCTTCCACTTGTGAGGAAGTTGTAGCAGAGTGGAGGTTGATCTCTTCTGCCATGTAACAAGTGATAGGACAAAAGGAAATGGCCTCAAGTTGCAGTAGAGGATGTTTAGCTTAGGTATTAGGAAAAATTTCTTCATGGAAATGGTGGTCAAACAGCGGAACAGCTGCATAGGGGAAAGAGTGGAATTGCTATCCCTGGAAGTGCTCAAAAAATATGTAGATGTGGAATTTAGATGTGGGTTTAGTGGTGAGTTTGGCAGTGCTGGGTTACTGGTTGGACTGGATGATCCTGCCAGTCTTTCCCAACCTAAAAAATTCTATGATTCTAATATTCTATACATTTTTATGATTGTAGAGACAAGATCTTGGAAAGGAGAGAGATATTTGATAGTATAGTGTCCTGTAGGGTTTAATCATCTCAACACAAATGGTGCAATGAGTGCTTTAGAGTCACAAACACTGACACCTTTCAAAGCCAAAAGAGGGTAGGGATGTGTCTGATCACTGATGTGAATGCCAAGCTGGGGCCCTGGCTGGAGGAGACAGTTGGAGAAGAGCTGCTTGGATCAGATCAGCAGCTGTGAAAGAAAGCACCAGCAACAAAGTAAAGAGGAAGGATTAGTGAAGGATTTTTGGAGGAGGGATAGCTAGAATAAAAAGCCCATCAAATACTTTTTAAGTGTTAGTCCGTTATACTTGCATTACATTTAAATGGTTAAATACACAGGGATTATAGGATGTTGTGCCAGGGAACAAAATATTAATGTAACTAAAAGCATGCTGGGCTGAAAGGAGTCTCTGACCAGGGTCTGAGGGGACCAGCTGACCAAAAGCCCTTAAAGGACATTTTAAAACTCAATCCAATGCAGAGGTTGGGTTAAACACATTGTAGAAGTGTTTCTGAAGGGAAAACTGTATGCAGATTGGCTATCAAATGAGTGAGAGCAGAGGAATATTACTACTATATTTATTCCAACCTTTATATGATTGTACACTAATATATACACATTGTTAGTATTTATTTGTATTGCAGTAGCCAATAGCTACTGCTGACATGCAATAGGTTCCTATTTTGCCACTATATAAGCCTATAATTAAGAAAAAAGTCCTGCTTTATAGAGTTTATATGGTTTCAGCAGATGATTTATGAATATATTGTCGCCATCAGTTCTTTCTAGTTCTTCAGTATGGCTGTAAGCACTTACAGAAACGTCTATGAAGAAAAGAAATAAGTCTTAGTACAAGCTGGCATTCATCCATGAAGATTTAGATACCTAATTTATAAACATTTAGTAAACATGAATTAATCTTGACATCCTGGATTTTGTGCTGAATTAAATAATCATACTTACAGTCTATAATGCACTTGGACAATAGGTAAATTAGTTCTTCATTAAAAAATCATGAAGGAAAATGCATAATCTGCAGCAATGCCCAGAGGAAAAATTACAGTTATTTGAAATAAAAACACTATTGTTAGCAAATTTGTGAAGGTTGTTTTTTAGTTTGGCTTCTCTTTTTTTGTTGTTGGTTTTGGATTTTTTAACAGTGCTATAGATCTTCCTATGTGTTGTCTCTATCACGAGACTTCCAGCTGAAAGTATTAACTAAATACCCAAGGTTTAATTGGAAATCTCAAGTAGAAAAACTGTAAATCTCCTTTCAGTCATTTGTCTCTGGACTGCCTACTTTTCAACAGCAGACAAAACAGTATGTGCTTTTACATCTGATTAATGCTAACGAAAGCTGTGATTAAAACATCCTTGAATTCTTCTGTCATACAGCACAATTTAAAATTGTGAATTATCCTTCAAAAGAGCACAAGTGGTGCAATTGCACATTAGCATAACAGCAAACCTTATTTACACAAGCACAAATGTTGTGTAAATTGGCCTTTAAGTGGGTTTTAAATGGCAATCACTTGGTAGGTGTTTTCAGAACTGCTAAATAAAAAAAAATAGCTATAGTGCAATATTTTACAAATGAATACTTTTAATGGGCCTATTTTCAATTGAATTGACTATGAGAACAATGAAGGCAGAAAATGACAACAGTTATTTAATCCGGGATGCTATATAAATACTGGAACATTTTTAAATTGTTCAGCATCTTGTAGCAGAAAGTATTTGTGAAAGTCAAGTGGTTATTAAGCTTAAGAACTCCCTGCTTTGCCTTTCTATCATGTGAAGCTGCAAGCTTTGGGACACATACAGATAAGGGGCAAGAGAAATTCAGACCAAGAGTGTCTGTTTTTATGATTTTCACAAAGCAGAGAGACAGGACTGGTTTATCACTCCTCATGGTGAGAAATTGCTCTCAACATCTTCAGGGGGAAAGGGCTCCAAATCAGAAATAATCCCCATAATCCAAAGGGAAATGGTCAGCAACCAGTACAACAAATCTATGGGGCTGGGTGGGACTCACCCAAGAGTACTGAGGGAGCTGGTGGAATTGCTCACTGAGCCACACACCATCTCTTACTGGCAGCCCTGGCTCAGTGGGGAGGTCCCAGGTGACTGGAGGTTGGCCAGTGTGACACCCACCTGCATGAAGGGCCAGAAGGAGGATCTGGGGAACTACAGGCCTGTCAGTCTGACCTCGGTCTCAGGGAAGGTCACGGAGCAGATTCCCACGAGTGCCATCAAATGTCTGTACAGGACAATAAGGGGATCAGGCCCAGCCAGCATCAGTTTATGAAAGGTGGGTCCTGCTTGACCAACTTGATCTCCTTCTATGACAGGATGACCCGCTTAGTGGATGAGGGAAGGGCTGTGGATTTTGCCCGTCTGGACTTCAGTAAAGCCTTTGACACCGTTTCCCACATTCTCCTGGAGAAACTGACAGCTCACGGCTTGGATGGGTGCACAGTTCACTGGGCAAAAAACTCTGAGTGGCCGGGCCCAGAGAGTGGTGGGGAATGGAATTACATCCAGCTGGTGGCCAGTCACCAGTGGTGTCCCTCAGGGATCAGTGTAGGGGCTGTTTCTGTTTAATATCTTTATCAACGATCTGGATGAGGGGATCGAGGGCAGTCAGTTTGCAGACAGGTTGGGCAGCAGTGTTGGTGGAGCCCTGCTGGAGGGCAGGAGGGCTCTGAAGAGGGATCTGGACAGGCTGGATCAATGGACTGAGGCTAATGGAATGAGGTTCAACAAGGCCACGTGCTGGATCCTACCCTTGGGTCACAACAACCCCCTGCAGTGCTACAGGCTGGGGGCAGAGTGGCTGGAAAGCTGCCCAGTGGAGGACCTGGGGGTCAACAGAAGCTGAACATAAGCCAGAATGTGTCAAAGTGGCCAAGAAGGCCAATGGCATCTTGGCTTGGATAAGCAAAACTGTGGCCAGGGGTATCAGGGCAGTGATTGTCCCCCCGTACTCAGCACTGGTGAGGCCACATCTCAAATCATGGGTTCAGTTTCAGGACTCTCATGACAAGAAGGACATTTTGGTGCTGGAGAGAATCCAGAGAAGGGCAACGAAGCTGGTGATGGGTCTGGAGCACAAGTCTGATGAGGAGCAGCTGAGGGAGATGGGTGTGTTTAGCCTGGAGAAAAATAGGCTCAGGGTAGACCTTATTGCTCTCTACAACTACCCAAAAGGAGGTTGTAGTGAGCTGGGTGTCACTCTCTTCTCTCAAGTAAAAAGTGATAGGATGACAGGAAGCAGCCTCAAGTTGCACCAGGGGAAGTTTAGATTACATATTAGGAAAAAAGTCTTCACTGAAGAAATGTGAAATGAAAAGCATTAGAATAGGCTGCCCGGGGAAGTGGTGGAGTCTGTATTTCTGGAGGGATTTAAATGACATATAGATATTGTGCTTGATACATGTCTGTCCCTTGGATGTACAGATAGAATTTCTCCTGGTTCAGAATGGGGCTTAGCTGGCTCAGAACTGAGATTTTTTTTTCCTTTAGTTTAGAACTGAATTCTGTAAATAAATGCTGACTTGCTATGTCATGTGTTGAAGTGTACTCCTCCGGGGGCTGAAGAAGTTCACAACAAAAAGCATGGGCAAGCAGCTCAGGATGGACAGCTCTGTTGATAGGACAGTGGTCAGCACTGGATGCAGTCCTGTGGTATCTGAAACAGAAAATTGAAAATGAATCCATTTGTACTTTGAATTCAGCTGAATAAGGAAATCTTCCAACATTACTATCAAATATCTAATATCAGACGTAAGGAGTGGGATGATGAAACAAGAACATTTTAACAGAGGAGATGTAATTTTCTCTTCTTTTTCAAACAGCAATTATTCTGTCTGTGTACTCTGGATCAGTCATTGGAATTATACAAGCCTAGAACTTGCGTGAAATCAGAAACATGATTGTCTCAGGCTTCATTCTCGGCATTGTATGAGCAGGCAGCTTGCAATTAGCTGTGGTATACAAAGCCTGTTTACCAGAATGATGTTTAGAGGTTTTATGCTGTTGTATTTAAGCTAATATTTCAACTGATTCTAATCTGCTTGGGTTCATATCCCCAGTGGTTTCTCGCAGATGAAGGATTTGAATGAAGCAGGCATTAATCAGTCCCTGATAAGATTTGGTGATGTTTGTCCTATGTTTGGCATTATGCCTCCTTTTTGTTTGTAATATATGCTTTTATACTCACTTGTTTCTACTTTTAAATTTTATTTATAGCCTTCACTTTGTCTTCTGTTTCTCCCTTAGTGACATCAAAGACTTGCACAAGTAGTTATTTAGATTCATTTAGTCTTGGGATATAGGCACACGCTAATTTCTGATGTAGTGGTTTCAAATTTACTATCCTTCAGCTGACCTGTTCTCAGTCTGCTCCAAGAAGTTTTCACTTTGAATGCAAGTGCTCCTACAGAATTTCAGTGCAAAGTGAGCCCTCACAGACCACCTTTATTCTACTAGTGTCTTTATGGCTGTAATACTCATTTGCCCTTCATTATCCCCTCCCTATTGTGCCACTTTGTGTTCATTCTAGTCTCAACTTGTCTAAATTTTAAACATGTTATTTTGGACATATTCACAATTGGTAGGTTAAAAAAGGCTCAGCCTTAGCAAAACAATGGTTTTTGTAATTACAGAGTGGAAAACAGGTTGCTCTGAATTAAAGTAATTATTTTGTTAGATGTAAAATGAGAAAAAGGGGTAAAGTGATGATACTTTTACTTGGAGCTCTGGGAAACAAAGCTGGAAACTGTAGCATAGCTCCAGTTTCTCAGTAGTGCAGATTAAAGTCCACCCCGGTACCGTGTGGACAACTGTCTGCACAGTCCTAGTCTGGGGAGAACTGGTCAATTACTGACAGCTCAAATTTGTGTTTTCCTTTGGGAATCTACACATCTTGAATGTGTTTCCTTAGGTTGTTAACACAAAGGAGACTGCTGTGGGGTAGCGTGGGAAGGATCTTCTGGTCCTGTGTTGAAGATGCTCTCCTGTTTGCATATGGCTGATTTGTGAAGTTTCAGTTAATACCACCATTTTTATATGTAGTGAGGGATCTTTAACCTGTGTGGATTTGATATTTGAATCATCTAGCTTCCACGGAATTGAACCTGTTTGGGTTGGAGATCTTATCAATTTGATCGTATCATTACGGTAACCAGATCTCTGCTGTCACTCAAATTGCAAGTGTTTTTATGACTCATACCCAACTTTGTCCATCCAGTCTAAGGGTGGAATGTGCACAACTGCTGAAATTCTTTGCTCCTTTCTTTTCTGTCCATTCTTTTCTGTCTGGCCCGAAAGAAACTCAGACTCTGGGAAATCACCTGGTTTGAACTCACAGAAAGAGAAAGGAGGACAAAAAAGCACCAATGGCAAATAAAGCAGTAACGCCCTAATCTACCAAGCAAATACAGAAAAAGGAAGAACCCAAAGTATTTTCTTGTACTACATGCAATTCTGTTTTGAAAAGTAAATGGCTCGAAATTTAGCTGCCCTCCATGACTTCCAGGACAAATATGTAGAATATACAAATCAAAATATGACTTTTCTAACTTCAAAGATTTTTACTGCACTGTGGAACTCAAATCCATGCTTTCAGCTCTTTTTCATGCTCAAATACCTCAGTAAGGAAGACGATACAGTCTGATCACTCACTGTTTTGCTGATGACACAGAAGTCAGACAGAATTCAGCAGAATGCTCTGCATCTTCGGTGATCCTGCCATGCTAACAAGGGTAGGTCAAGCAGGTCATTTGGACTGTGTGTTGAAACCTGTTCTCTCCCTGACAGATGTGTGAGTGTGAGTTGGTCACAAGTGTATCCACATTTGATGTCAGCTGTATTCCTTGCATTGCTTAGCAGCAAAATAAATGCTGCACATCCCAGGCCTCCTGTCATTCAAGAGAGGGGGTGAGACATCTTGCCTTTCTCAGGCAGGTTAAGTTCATCATCAGTTGTTGCTATAAATTCAGCAAGGGAATGGCACTGATTTTGCACTGAGTTGGACTGGACAGTAGGAGCTAAAAAGAGGGATGCACCTCTGGTTGCTGTCATACAAATGTTTGATAGTGCCCTAAACAAGAGAAGTAGGTCCCTTTGGCTTATGGTTTTCGATGCCTGCATATGCACATGCCAAACCCTGCCCGGATGCTGCTTGCAGCAAGCTTGACCTCCAAAAGCAAGGAGAGGGGATCCTCTCTAAGGCATATTGAAGTCAACAAGTCACATAGTCTTTATCATAAACTGTCATAAATAATTGTGCCTTCTGAAATCCTTTAGATTCCCTTCTCTGACTTTACCCAATAGAAGGCTATTCCCAAATCTCGGGCCTCTGATGGTAAATTTCTTCTAATTTTCAGTCTAAATTTATAGCCAATTTGAAGTGTGTTATTTGAATATTATTTATTCATGTGCATTTGCTGTTGTGCCAACCTTACCCTTTAGCCTAAATAGATTTTTTACCTGCTGGAGAAGATGCTCCTTTTGATATATTTATAGGGAGAACTATATCACATATCTGCCTTCATTTTGCTAGGCTAAGCAAAACTCTCTTAGAAAGAAAGGCCTCCATTTCTCAAGACACCTTCATAACTTTTATCTGCCTCAGTTCAGTGTGAACTCATCTTTCCTGTATGTGGTTTTAGGAATAATATTCCTTTCTTTATTGTAAAGTCTGGTGCTGGGTCCATACATCCAGTGTTTTTTTAGTTCTGCTTAAAAATACATTGACTGATGCAGTCTAGAATTAAATTTGCTTTGATTAGGAAATCATAAGAGCTGGCATGGACACTTGCTCTGTCAATCACATTGGGACTAATTTTCCTTTGGGTTCTTTCTCCTCCTGCCTTGATTCCATCAGAGGATTTTCCTTTTTGTAGTAGAAATTCTGGATCACAGCAGTGCATTCTGGGTAGTTTCAGGCAGACCTCTTTATGCTATTCCAGATCTTCTCAATTTGAATAATTTTCCCAACTTTGTGTTACTGGCAATTTTTTTTCCTTACGGGCCAAGTCTGTGAATGACACCCAAGACACAATAAAGGACTTGAATATTTATGCTTAGATGTTGCAGTGCCTAATAGATTAGGTTTCCAGCCCTTAGTGCACAGCCTAGCTCTTGCACAGGACCTGTAATTTCCTGGAGCAAGGCATAGGGAGATCATGAGGGTCTCAAAATTTGATCTTGAAAGGACCCACACTGAATAAGAAGCACCAAGTATAAGCAGAGATTCAGTATTGCAGATTTCTGCTGAGCCCACAAATTACTAGGGGTAAGCAGCTGTAAAATGTGTAGTGAAAAGACAGGTTGCAGTGTTGGACATGGACGCTCTAAATTGTCTTCGCAGTCTTTTATCAGCAGCCTTTTGGAGCTGGCTTGAAAATAATAAATAAATAAATGTGATCCCAAGGCCAAAGCAAAAATTCTATCTCCCTGCATTTATTGGGAATGAACTTCAGTCTGTTCTTCTGCTGACCCAAACATCACCAAGAGACCTTCTGCCAAGAGTCCTCATCACAGTACCAGCAAGCTGACCAAACTCTGGAGTTTGAAAAGAGGATTAATACTATTGCTAATAACAATCATAATAATAGTAGTAGCAATTGATCCTTGAAAGAAGAAGTACAATCTGATTTGCTCCATTTTTTAACTCTCTCCTTAGTGAAATCTCCTGTGCTTTTCCTCCAAACTCACCCCAGTGGAAAGATCATGAGTTCAGTCTTCCAGCAAAGCAGCTCATCCACGCTTAAGCTCACGTAGACAGCAATCTCACTTTACAACTGAGGTTAATCGGTCATGGCTGATGAGCTTTGTTTAATGAAAGGCCATTTATATAGTGCCCTTTGGATAAAGGCCCTGCATTTTAGCATTCAAGAGAAGGTAAATGGAGGAAATAAAGAGACACAAGAGGGGTTAATACCAAGGGGCTTGTTTTTCTGCTGCTGTTTTCACAAATGAGTACTATAAAATGAAGATTTGCTTCTGGAGGATTTATTATTACTAACTTTACTGCATGTGCTTACTTTCTCAGATCTCAGGTGTAAAAATGGACTTCCAAGCATTGCCCAGAAGCTTGCAGCCGTCTGCATTTAATCTGAGCAGCAGCGGCTACTTGAGATGAATGTATTAAAAATTAACTGTCTGGTTTGTGCATCTCCAATCTGAATTCATCTCTAAAATTCCCAGTGTTGTTCCACTGCTTTATCCTCTGAAATAATGTAAGGTCAGGGTGTTAATCACTCATTTTTACTATGCAGCTAATGCAGCTTTTAAATTTTAGCCCTGTTTGTTTTTCCTGTTATGCTGAAAGCAATATAAAAATAATTAAAAAGAAACTTTGCTTCCACTGTTCTGCGCTGGTACCCAGTGCTACCTGGCAGACCTTTAAAGTGTCGATTCTGCATGACTAATTGATTGCTTCAGCTGGGGTTAATTAATTAATTAGTAGCAGAGCTACATTAAAGATTGGAGGCATTCAGAACTCCCATAATGGACGGGAGCTTTATTAGTACATAAAATGAGTGTTTAAAATCCACACAGCAACTAATATGCTCTTGAGGCTTTCATTAAACAAACCTATAAAATTACTTGCTTCATTATGTATTTTAGTTACTTTCTTCACATTGTACGGTATCTCTTCACCTTTTTCTTTTGCCAGCCAGTTTTAAGTGCCTATTTGAAATCAATTTCTCTAATAATGGGCTTAATGAGCTCATCAATTAAGGCTGCCATAATGGAATGTAACTGTGTGGTTTCAGTTATCAGTTAAACTCTGGAACTAATTTCCATGCTTCATCTATCAAAAATGATTGGCTAATATTGTTTAGCTTCTGCTTTAGGACGATAGGGAGACCTCGGGCCCTTCTTCACTAATGTCCGAAGGGCTGAATTTCTTCTTGGAGGAGCAGAAAGGGAGGGAGGCGAGGTGGGATAGAAAGAACAATGAATGGAGATATTTGGGCCTCTATCTGGATCTGGAGTTAGTGTGATCCTGTATTTCAATGCCAGCATGGTAATTAGTAGTAATGGATTACATTTTCAGACGTATTAGATAAAATGATCGTTCCACATGAAAAATCCCATTATGAGTTTCTTACCTCTTGCTCCCTCTGTCTCTCTCCTGCTTTTGCTTGCTCTCTCCATTTTAATAACCACTGCCCTTTCCTGTGACCCCTTTAAATAATGGTATAAATGGTCAATAGACCTAAACATATAAATATTTCCTTAAAAGAATGTCCTCACATTTATAGCAGCCAAACGTGAATTTTGGGAAATGCTTTCTCTGTACAGAAAAGGATAAATACCTCACCAAACACAAACATCTGTCAAGCCAAGAAAATCTCCAGAGTAAATGGACTGTAAAATTTTTTTTTAAAAGTATCGTTAAAAAGCAGAAACCCCCCCCCGAAAATCGCAGGTTTTAATTAATTAATTAATTAATTAACTAATACTAGGAATATTTATCTGTTCTTGCTGTTAAGATTAGGTGTGTTCAGGTTAGCATGTGATACAATTTCTAGCTGCTGGTGGGATTTTACCGATTTTTTTATATAACTGAAACTTTCCAGGTTAACAGTAACAAAATTTGGCTCACAACCCAGATGTTGACTGAAATGTTGAACATTCCAGCCATCACACAATTTTGTGTGACCTCTGTTGTGGCTGTATTTATTTCTCTTACAATGGCATCTAGGCATTTTCCAGGCCTTTGTAAGTGATGAAGAAAGGAGACATTTTAGAGGGAGAAAGGCAGGCTGGAGGTTGGCAGGAGGGGAACAGCAGGGACTTTTTTAATACAGGCCCTTTAGATTCAGTGTAATAGGACCACTCTTCAAATAAGTGACTTGAAACCAATGGCACTATGCAAGGAAGAAGATTGCAATTCAGTGTCAGAGCCTGACTGCTACTTTTGTTTTTAGGATATGGAAATCCAAAGTTGGTGGAATATTATCCAGTAAAACTCAAAACTGGAGAAGTGCATGAGTACCACAAATGCCATCCCAGAAATACCCCGGCTGAGAATTGTTCCTCAAGCTTTGCTTTAGAGAGTCCAGGAGGGGAGATGACTTTCAGCAGGTTATCAGCAAACCAAAAGGGGTCTTGAAGGGACAGTGGGATTTTGTGAAGGTCTCCTTTTCTAAGGGAGTGGTTAGTATCTGGCTGTTGCTCTGGGAGTGATTTTGTAATTGATTGTGCACTAATATTCGGACTCTGATCTTGCACCAGCGCTTCAGTTGACTTACGTGAACTGGGTGTGTTACTTTTATCAAGTAAACTTTCCTCTCATGAATAAAATTAATACCACAAGATTCTTCTTGTGGAATAGCAGAAATTGTGGTAAAGCAAATAAAACTGGTTTGCAAACTTCTCTGTAATAACCATGTTTAAATAATCAAGCTGTACAGTATGAGAGTAAGCTCTGTCATACAGTTAGAAAGCACTATTTTTCTAATAAACAAGATTACCAAATAATTTAAAGATAGTCTTTAGTACAATAATTTCATCTGTTTTGTACGGGTTTTTTTAAAGTTACATTTTATAGGCAACTATAAAAATAGGATGTTGACAAATAAAATTTCAAGTAAACAAGCTCCAAACAGGTCCTATAATTTCCTTGAGTATTCTTAACTATTTTCATGATTCATAAGTTTTCCAAGAAAAATGTAAAGAAGTGCTAGTGAAGGTTGAACATAACTGAAGATTTATCGCTCTTTCAGTTTGGGATGACAAAGCTTAGAAAGCCCAAAACTTCTCAAGATACTTAAAAACTAAAGCAGGAATCCTTTAGTTAGATGTTAGATATCATAGAGAAACTAAGAAGCTTAAGCTCAATTTTCTTTTCCAATTGAGATGATTTTAATGTCACTGATGTGATGTAGCTGTAACACCTGTAAAGCAAATGTTATTCTAGTGCTGCAATTTATAAAATCACAGACAAAGAGAAATGCCACTGATAGACACAGAGTTGCACAGTCAAATCCTATGCTCTGAACTCTGATTCACCTGAGAATTCTTTTGCAGGCTCCCCTGATCATTCAGTCATTTAAAATCTCCCACTGGTTAGAGAGGATGGGGAGAGAGATGGTTAGATGTAGCTCCCACTTTGTCTGGCATTGATCTGTAATTCTGCTCTCAGGAGCATTTTTCTTTCTCCTTGGTTTTACTTTCACAAGCAGTCTATCAGGGTCTGAAACCCCAATTGCCCAGGTGTTGCTTCCATCACAACATCCATCTTGCATCCTTGCCTCCCCCACAACCACTGCAGGGTGCTTCTGGGGGCTGTGGTTTGCCCCTTTTTCCTCTTGCAGGACACCAGGTCGCAGACAGCATGGATGGACAAGGATCTGGCAGTGGGACCATAGGCAGTACTATATCCTCAGAAGTAGAGACCTTTGGTATATTCTAGCGATGTAAGAATAGGAGAGAACTCGGTGAACTTCAGTTGTTTGCTGCTCTTTTGTAATCTTAAGGACAGAAAAGCATCATTTTAACACCTTGTCTTAGGATGTGCATTGTCCTTTGTTCTGCTTTGCCTACCCAATACACTTCAGCTTTCATTCTTTTAAAGACAAGATGATTTGTAACCAATTGCAAATAAGATAGCAGGTTTGTTCTGAATCCTTGATGGCTTTACCCCCCCTACATTCTTCCCTTTAAAATAATATTACTATTATTAGAAGGCATTCAAAACAGGGAGACAGTGTCACTGTCCATGAAGGTTTCATTCTTACTGCTTAGATATGTGCTATGCCTTTGTCACAGGATAAGAGAATGGGAACATGGCAGGCCTCAAAGCTGTGCATGAAAGAGCTCTAAATAATAGTAATAATAGGCGTTTTTAAAAGTCTGTCTTTAAGGGTTGAGTGGGCTCTGTGTGCCCTATTTACGCCTTTTTAATTCTTGAACAATAGCTGTGGGGTTTCTTTCCCTGCAGCACAGGACCGAGGTTAAACATTATTTCTGTAACAGCCTTTTGTTTCCAGCTCCCATGGAGAGAGGGGGGAAAAATTGAGATAAAGAAGTGTTATTAAAATTGTGACACACGGCTCTGGGAGTACGTTAAAGATAGAAGGAGCCAGGACGTCAGGAAAGAAATAATGAAATGCAAAAATCACCCAGACTGACAATTGGGAGCCTATGTAGCAGCTTAGCCTGTTGGTCCAAGGCTATTTGTCATAATCAGCGGCACTTTTCTCATTAGCAAAAAGCCATTACCAGTGGACTTTATCAGCAGCTGTGAGTTATCAAGGGGCACACAGCAATCCTAGCGTGTAGTCGTGGGGTTCAGCCGGGGTCCGGCTGCTTTAATAAGCCGCCAACTCTTTCCCCAAGTTCCCAGTCAGGTGTCACTGCCATTCCTGGTGAGGCAGCTGAGTGCGGTCTATTAACCACCTCACTCCAGTGCCTTCCCGTTCACCAGCCCAGGGCCAAATCCTCTTCCCCTTCTCCTTGCTTTCCCCTTCCTTCCTGACCAGCTCAGGGACCAACCGGGCTAAGTCTTTCCTACTTACCTGGGCAAGTCCTTCTCTTCCCCTCCCCTATTTTTTTCCACATCTCCAGGATAGCTCTGCCCACTGCAGCTTGCTCAGTCTCCTTGCATCAAGCTGCTGTTCTCTTTCTTGCTCCTTTTTCTCCGTTTTCTTTCCGTACAAAGCCCTACCTACTGCATCCTCTTTTGTCTCCAGTGCCAACTGCTTGGAGGTGCCGCCCCATTCCTGCACATTGGCGGTACAGGTTGCATTTTGGAGGAATGCCTGCTATGAGTCCTATCATACCCCCTTAAGATATATTTAGGTGTTTCTTTTCTGTAAATATTCTCCATGATCTTTTCCAGAGGTCATGTCCTATCTCAACAGGCAACTAGAGCAAAAAATTGCCCCTTTTCTGTCCATACAGTGCTGTCTCCATGACAGGTGGCATTGAGCAGAGACGACCCGTGGCAGGTCCTAGGCCTAGCAGAGGTATGGGCAGCCTCCAGGCAGGGAGAACTGGAGCTGAGCCCCAGCCTGTCTGCCTGAAAACACAAGTGTCCTTTCAGTGTTTCTTGGATAGAGACATCCATTCAACAACTTCATGAGGTCCAAAGTGTCCTTTTATTCCAAGGAGGGAAACTGTGCTTCCTCTTCTCTCCTTTTCTTCAAATACGAATAAAATAAATGTCTTGCTTAAACTACTGGTGGGAACTCCCTTTGAATGTGAGGAAAAACAAAGCAATTCAGTGCCAACTTTCTTCGCTGTGACTGGAGTGGGAAATTTGCCACATTTTAAGAAAATAGCAAGTAGTAGCTTGGGGAACGCCCTGTGAGGTGAACATGTTCACCTGTTTATGGGTGTGGTGCTCAGTGTGCTGCTCCACTGAAGCCTACTGGAATCGTTACAGGTCATGAGCTGAAGGATTCGAGCAGATCCAAAATCAAATGAAGTCAGTGAAAAGACTTTCATTGACTTTGGGAGGCTTTGACAGAGGTGCTAACTGAGAGGAAAAAATACAATCTTGTGCAAAGCTAAAAATTATACTGGTACAAACGAACTCCTGTACTTAAAGGAGGTAAAAAAATGTGAGATGTTCTAGGCTGATTTAAGGACATCCCTATTTACCACCTTTTGTTTAACCTGGCTCTAAACACACCCTTAGCTATATTAATTTAATCTGATGCCCCATGAAACCTAAAATATTGATGTTGTCAGGGATGAGAAAACATCTGCAGAGACCATGGGTGGCAGTAATTTCACCTTGCATTGGAATTTGGCATCCAGATACTTGCACTGGAGGTGGCTCCCCTGCAGAGTTGTTGGAGAGACACTGCCAGGGCATGGATTATCAAACCTCTTGTAGGCATCTTGAAATGTGCCACAAGTTTCCTGGTTACCTTCCTTGGGGTATAACAGGAGCAGATAAATGAGTTTGTTATTGACTTCAATTATATAGACAGGTCAGATGCATCTTGCCCTGCCTGATTCTCACTGTCACCTCTCCTGCATCAACAGAAATAAAATCTCAGGAAAAAAAAATGGACCTTGATTCAGAAAAACACTTGTTCAGCTTTAAAAATACTAATAATCTTCTGACTTTGTATGTTAAAATTAACCCATTAAAAGGTTTTACTGAGCCAAGCCAGTGCCAACATATGATGCTTTGAATACTTATAAAAAGGAGATTCTTAATAGTATCATACACTTTTTTTTTTTTAAGCAGAACTACTGCACAAGTCAGAAATCCATTCATTACTGTCTGCATTGTGAGCCACTATCTCAGATATGCCATAGGAAATTTTTACTGCTGTTGTCCTATGGTACAGGTGGGTAATTCTCTCATTTGGTTTGGAAAGATACTAAATACATCACCAGGTTCCAGCTTTTGGAAAATGGATGGAAAGGTTAAAAGAGCAAACTGCCTTCATGCTCATTATTCTTTTCATGTTTTTGAAGTTCTATTTGGTATTTTTAAGATATTGCCTGGGAAATCACGTTATGATGCAGGAGCCTATACAAACAACTAGGTTGCCTCAGAACAACAACAAAAAAACCCCCAAAAACTAAACAGCTTATAACCAAAGCACATGGAAAGTTCTCTCACATCTCTGCAGTGGTGGTGGTGTGGCACAGGAGGATGGTAGTGCCTGGTGTGATGGGAGCAGCCCTCAGTACACAGGTGCCTGAGGGGCATCAGACCTCTGTCAGCTCCCAGGAGGAGGGTAAAGGAGATATCCAAAGAGGGACCACAAGGGGCTCTAAACATACTAAAGAGGAGATTCTTCCTTCCCTCCTTTCAGACACCTTAACCATACATCTACCATGAAAAACTAACTGCTATGGTTTTATACATATGATACACAGCACAGATAACATGCACTCCTTTACAAGTATTGCTGCTTGAAAACATCTGCCAACAGCTTGTTCTCTCAGGAAATCTACACCAAACCACTGGCTAGGTGACTACTGGGTTAGTAAGAAAAGGGTATCAGGGACCAGATTTTATAGATATTACTTTCCCTAATATTAGCTGTGCACACATAAAACCTTCACTCTTTTTTTCCTCCATGTTTTTGGGGATTTCTTTTTGTTTTTTGAAGGTAAGATGCTGATAACAGGCAGCTGGGCTAAATGATCATTGTAGGTCACTTCCAACTGAATTATTCTATTCTATAACATGCATATATCATGTACATGTATTCTATTACCTAAGAATACAGGGAGAAAGCAGGCTGTTCGTAGTTTGGAAAAGTTGTCAATTTATTTGCTCTGTGAAGAGCTGAGATGCAAGCCTCTGAAACACAAGAGAATCAATTCTGCCTCAGCAAGGAACACCGAACGCCCACTGACTTCTGCAGCAGGGGTGAGTGGTTCAGGCAGGAGGGAGAGAAATGGGCCCCCAAGTGTAAAATGCAAATTCTAGCAGATTGTCTCCATTCAAGGGAAAATCAAGGACAAAAAAATATTTTCTTCTGCTTCCTGCTGTGTTTTTCCTTAGTGATTTTTGGCAAAAGCACAGTGTTGACCTTAAAATTTTTTCATTCTGGCAAATTTTGGGATTTGCTACATAAGAATGAATGTGATGTGCTGCTTTTAATATCAGATGTTTTAAACCTCATTTGGGGTGTTTTGTCTAACGGTTTCTGCCTTTTGGGTCTGTGCAGCTCAATACCTCAAGATATTATTTAATGCAGCTTTCAATATCCTAGAAAATGTAAGATGTATCTGCAGGGAAAATCCTAGAGTTCCAATGAAGTTATAAGGAGTTTACCTTTGAGATGT
>NW_016690265.1:1271421-1296421 GCF_001604755.1 Lepidothrix coronata
CCTGATCAGTACAAGATGTTTATGCAAACTTGAATTCTTTATGGTAGTAGAGCACTAATCTTATTATTTATCTTGTGCATTGGTCCACTTTAAGACAGACAGATGCATCCTGTAACTGATTAGAAATAGGACTGTAATCTCAGCCACAAGAATCAGCAAAGGAATTGTTCTCAAGAGACAGAAGCAGAGGGAAAGAACTGGAGGGGAAAATCACTCACTTTTCTTGATCAGTTGTTGTCCAAAAAAACCCCAAAAAGCAAACAGACGAAAAAAAAAAAAGAAGAGAGAATGATCATATCACATCCATTCCTTCAGACACAATCATAACCAAAGAATTGTGATACTAGAGTTATTAAATATTTCAGATAACACCCATCAAACCTGCAACCCATTTTATTCTCTGTCCATGTCTGTCTCTCCATCTTTTCTTCTGAAGATTACTAGAATTCTCCATAGAGTATAAAAATAGCTCACCTTTTGCTCAGCCTAAAGCACAGCAACCACTGTTAAATTTATTATAATTATTTCCTATAGACAGCTTGTGCAAAGCAATGTTTAACTTGGATAAATGTAAGCAGAGTGTGATAATACTAGATATGGCCACAGAATAAGATGACAGGGTCTGAGCAATGCTAAGAAAGGTTTAGAAATATTAATGGATTGCAAACAGGAGGGAATATATTACATAATCCTGCTGAAAATAAAAGTCTACCTCTTATATAGAAAAATATCTCATAGAGGTAGCAGTGCTTGGTTCTGCTCCCAGTTCAGCAATTAACTTTGTGACTTAAACCTATATTTAAGTGTTTTGCTGCTTTGGATTCCTGCAGTACTCATCAGAAGTGAATATTTACTGCTGTTCTGCCATTGATTCTGAAAGCAGAACCACACCAGTGAGTCAGCAGCACAGCTAAAAGTACAGTGCCTGGCCAGGTGTGCTACAGCCCTTGCTTTGCCCATGTTGGAAATAAATATGTAATAGCCTCTCTACGAAGGTAAGGGATGTCAGTTAAAGAGGCCTGTGTTAATTAAGAGTGGCTATAGATAGCTCAGTTTCAGCTGTGGGAGGAACAGAGGGAGCATAACAACCTCTGCACTAAAAGGTGCATCAGAATGGATCTTGGGAATGAATTCTCCTGGTGTAAAAGACAGTCCATAATCCTAAAAAATGCAATGCAAATTAGGACAGATATATAGATTTGAATAATTTGGCTTGTCTGCAGAGGAGGCACCAATATAGAGCCTTATGCCAACTGCACACAAAGGTACAGAATCCTACAGCTCTCTTTGTGCAATACAAACACTCATGTAAAAATTTTCACAAGCTTTTATGGAAAGATGAGTCTGCTTTTTTGGAAGTGCTGAAGCTTCTGAAGCCTCTGTGTGTGTGTCTTTGTCTGTGTGTCTGTGTGCCAGCTTACATGCTACAAACATCTTCAAGCAGCAATGTTCCTTTTGAAAGACAAGTGTTTGTGGACAAACATGGTCTTTGTAATTTATTCTGCAAATCTTGAATGCTGAGAAATTTTGAGTGGCTTACTTCTCCTGACAGAGCTGATGCCGTGTGAGATCCCCTTTTATAAGAATGACTGAGTGATGCAGAGAGTTTAAGTGACAGTTCATTCTCATTGTAGCCTCCCCTCAGCCAGTCTCAATTTGCAGAAGGATGGAAAGGGAAACAGGGAGTGAGGTTCTCTATAAAGACAAAAGTCACAGGTTGTGAGATGGAGATGATCCATTAGACCATCTAGCCCATAGATTTCCAGGAAGAGGGGGTACTGTAGGGTAATCTGCCAGCAGATTCTCAAGAGTGAAATGACAATGGTATCAAGAATCACTAATGGAAAAGTGCTGATGCAAGAAGGAAAAAGTCCAGGTGTTATGGGAGTCTGTCTGTCCTTAGTGTTATTCTCACTTTGCCTTCCTATGCCATGTCAGAAAGCTGGAATAAGAGATGATCCCAGACAGTTTGTAGGGAGGTATTCATAGTAACTTTTGTTAATGTTTGTGTGATAGTTGTGCCTATTTTTATTAGAAATATTACAGAACAATGTCCCTTGTCAGTCTTCCTGGACTTCAGTTCTTGGAACCTCAGTAGATTCTGTTCCAAGTTGCTTTTCTCTGAGCCCTAGATTATTGCCTTGACTGCAAAAATATCTCTTTATAGACTGGATATTGAAAGACCAACTATAAAATGAGAATATTAAGGAGAGGAAAAAACCCCATTGATATACTTTAATATGGTCTAATTTTAAGCCTATGCAAAATTCTTTGGTGCAGTGATGTAAAATTTATCTCTATGCCCCTCCTTTACAGTTTCGTTTCATCAGCTGAATCTCCATATTTTCAGCTTTATTTCTGTAAAGCCCTATCCTGTATGTCACTGCTTGTCCATGTTTTTGTCATAGTTTTTGGACAATCTCCAGTGAACTGATGAAATCAGATAAGTTTCTGAGAAGTTTTGTAAAAACAGGCAGCAAGAGGGGAGTAACCCCCTGTGGGAAAGGGTTTTCTCTTCTGAAAAGCCTGCTTCATGAGTCCCATGAAGTGCTGAATTTTATGTCTAAACTCATCTTCCATCACCTAAGAGCTTTTGTTCCTATACGACACCTCAGTCTTAAATACCATGAATGTTACCATACTTTCTTTCCTAAGGTCTGTTAACGCTTCGGGTTCTTTTCAAACTCATATTCTTGTTCAGATTGGTGTCATCAGAAGAGAATCTCTGCATAAGTAGAAAATATCTAATACTTCAAAGCTTCCCGCCTTATCCTAAAGTTATTGGCCATATCTTTAGTCATGCAAGTAGCATGCTCCTGTCTCCACGGGTGTGGTTATGAGAAAAGGCTGCAGACTTAGTCTTTATTATTGCAACTTATTATGCTCATGTTTTCTTATTTATTTTTCCCAAGATTTAAAAATCTTGTGGAAAAAACCATGAAACTGCTTAATCAGTGGTGAACAAACAAGTGCGGCCTCTCAAAAGAAACACAAGTGCCTGCCCAGTGCAGTGGGGTGTAGCAAGCTCATCATGACATATTTCTCTTGCCAGAGAAAGCAGAGACTTCAGCAACTTGCAGTTCAGGACCACGAGAAGTAGGTAAGCTTTGCACCATTCCCAGAAGGTTAATTGGCCTTGGCACTGGCAGCCTGGTGGGGAATGCAAGAATAAAACCTGCTCCTCTGAAAATCCCCAGGGCTGCTCTGCAGGCAGTCAGACATAGGATGTGGCAGCATCTGTGCATGCTCCCATCTCCCATCTTGTCAAAAGGTGCACAGAAAGAAATTGTCTTTTAGCTAGGGTGATCTTAAACTATTATAAACACCTTGGCTAGGTAAATGGCTTGGTCAGGGGTTTTGCCAGGCACAACTGGTCTGAGGGAGATGAACATCATAGAATCATAGAATGGTCTGGGTTGGGAGGGACCTTAAAGATCATCCTGTTCCAACCTCCTGCAAAGGACAGGGACATCTTCCACTAGACCAGGTTGCTCAGAGGCCCATGAGCCTGGCCTTGAACACTGCCAGGGATGGGGCATCCACAGCTTCTCTGGGCAACCTGTCCCAGAGCCTCACCACCCTCACAGTAAAGAGTTTCTTCCTAAAATCTAATCTATACCTACTCTCTTTCAGTTTAAAGCCATTCCCCCTTGTCCCATCACTACGTGCCCTTGTAAAAAGTCCTTGTAAAAAGATGCAGCCCACCCTGCAGCCAGGGCAGTGGCCACCCTTGTGGTAGTTTGAATTTCTTGCAAGAAAGCAGATTCCACCCGTTGAATAGCTTAAACTCTGCCTCAGAACAGTACAGTCAGTTGGAGCAAAGACGTTACCAACCTGAGCCAAATGAACACCAAATGAACACCCAGTTTCTGGTAATGGCCAAGGCCAGCTGCTTACAGGGAGGACTGAGAGCCCTGCAGGAGACCAGGCTTTGTTAGGCAATGTGGGAAAGGATAAGCCTCATCCTAACCTTTAACAATTAGAATTGTTCTCAAACCTGAATATATCTTTCTATTTTTGTGCCTGTTGCTCCAGCTGTACTCTGAATGCTTTTTATGACAAATGTAAAGCCTATAAATGCATAAAACCGATTTTAAAGAATTTTGTGTGGCCATAAGTGCTGTTGTCTTCACTGCAGGGAAAGAATAAAGCCCTCCTTCTTCCTAGGCAGTGAGATAGCACTCAGAGACATATCCCTTATGGTAAATTAAAAAGCATGGGGAAAAAAACAGTAAAGAAACTTCTTCAAAATGGCTACTAGAGCCTTACCCCATTGAAGCTGCCAGGAATCTGTCGATAGATGTCCATGCATTTCAGACATGCTCTATGAGACCAGTTAAATGTTTCACTAGCATTCCAGTGTTAAATGGTTTAATTATTTCCCCTCTGTTCATGTAAAATTTGGAAGTCTAGCAGAAATGAAGCAAACCATTAAAAAAGACAAGGCTGGATTCTAACTGGTTATTTCCCTTTCCCTATGGAGCTATCGTTTCAAATGCAAAACAGGGGAATAAAGCCTGTGGCTATGACAGGGTTAATAGTAAAGACTGCTTCTTTTTTTTTTTCGTTTGAAATGGCTCCATGGTTCGAGAATGACTCTTTGCTTCCCCTCTTAATCTGTATTTTACGAGTGAGAAGCTTTGCATTATGCAAATCGTTAGATAGGAACAGGTGACATTTCAGCAAAGAACATGATCAGCGGCCCGGGCCTGGATTGGGCTGCTGATTTATACATTAGTATTTGTCACAAGGATTGCAAGTACTTCAGACTACATTCTGCAATTTGCTTTTCTATTTTTTCCTCCCCACAATCCTTAAGGTGGAAACTTCATCAAAGTATTTAAAACACAGTGGTCTGGCCAAAGGGAGCTGCTTTGGTCCCGGAATTGGGGCTGAAACAACACAGCCTTTTTTTGATGGCTGTTTGCTGGTGTTAATTGGTTGCTGGTTTAGGCTTGCTGGAGCTTCTGTACATCTGCACAACTCCAGATCCAGATGCTCCACAGCAGTGACAAATGCCCTGGTATTCCATTGGCCTCACTGCAAAATGGGGGCCATCATTTGAAGGACAATCTGGACTTCCATTTAAACTTTGTGAACAATGTAAGCAACAGACACCTTCAAAATGAAAAATGTGTCAGAATGCAACTATTTATTGTCCGTTTTTATTTTTTCCCCTTCTGGACCTTCCCTAATGGCAGGCAGGTTCAATATAGATTGATTTGTATGCCACGAGAGATCTTTTGGAGTATAAATTACTTCTGGAAAAAAAAATAATGGAAAAAGGAAGGGGATTTACTGTCATTGAATTTAACATTCAGGACAGTTGTTTTTCTTCCTTTCATCTTCTAGTTCTCTGAAGCATTTTGGTTTTTACTTTTTGATCCTCCCCTGCTAAAACTTTAAATTATGACAGTGGCTCAAATCAGGGATCAGAAGA
Organism: Lepidothrix coronata; assembly: GCF_001604755.1. Taxonomy (NCBI): domain Eukaryota; kingdom Metazoa; phylum Chordata; class Aves; order Passeriformes; family Pipridae; genus Lepidothrix; species Lepidothrix coronata. The sequence goes on from NW_016690265.1 coordinate 1,276,862, forward strand.
GGTCAATAGGTGGTGGGAGTGTCATTCACCAGCAAGTTAAACAATGCTGTTCACAGCAGTCTGCCTGTGCTCCTCCACATGGGCAGGAGAACTGTGTTGGGTGTGTGTGACATGGTGGTTGTCTGCTGTGAACAGCACAACAGCGTGGCAATGACAAACTCTGTATTTGCCAAACGCAAAATGGCAATAAATTCTACACAAATGCAGATTGCTCACAGGATTTCACAGGAGTCTTTAGTGCAAATATAATCTGTTGGTCTTCTTTGAGGCTACCTTGCTGCCCAAAGGCACTAGGGCAGGGCTGTACCTGCTGTGCGGCACAGCCCTCACTCTAACACTGCGGGGACATGGGCTCATAGGACTGTCACTGGTGACAGGTTTACTGCAAATCCGGGGAGAGAGAGAAGACAGAGGCATCTCTTTCCCCAGCTGGTGACTCTGATGGGGGTCTGTTTTTCCTTCCTTGACTGTGCATCCTATTATGACACTTTTTTGTTCTTGGGACTCATCCAAGGCTCTTTGGATGTCTCCTCAAAGGTTAATAAATAAATTACTGGGCTGTGGGAACCTCTGCTCCACTCTACATAAAAAGGCTGCGCTGTCTTGCGTCCCTAAGCTGGGCAGGAGCCAGGCAGCAGGAGCTGCTGCCTCTTCTCATCATTCCACATCTCTCTAGGATAAAGCTTGGGCAACAGCAACCACTCAGTTTTCTTCAGGGTTTTCCTAAAGGCCATGCTATTTAAGAGGCTGGTATATGTTCTTCCCCTCCTCTTTCTTAGTCTGGTTTTTGGCTCTTTCTCTGATGAATGCAAGCACAAAACCAATTCTTCTCACCAATGCTTTAGGTCCTGTGCATCTTACCCCTGTTACAAAGGAAGCATATTAGGTCACAAGAACAATTTGGGTTTATATCTTGCCATGTGCTTATGACATTAAGGATTCTTTGGGGTTAAACTTATATGAGAAGCTACTTTCATAGCTGCAGAAAGCTTTATGTTAACTCACAATGCTGTATTTTCTAATTTCTTCTGCTTTCATCTCTATGGATTGTAAAATGAAATACAAATAACTATTTCCAGATGGTCCTCTTTTCTGTAAGCCTCTCAGATACATTGCCAATTCACCATCCTTGAAAGCTATGTTTCTCTCACCTTTGGATACATTTCTACTTACAAATGTCTCATTTTAAGACTAGTGTAGATGAATAGCCTCAGTTGGGTACAGAATTCAGCATATCTACCTGCAGTAATGTCCACAAATCCTTCAATGTGATGATATTTTACTTTGAGTTCCTTGGGTTTTAGCTGAAATAATGGCTTGAGTTCCTTCTTAAGGTGTTTCCCTATCTTCTTAAGGTAACTTTAGCAAAGATAAGAATGTCCTTCCGAGAATTCATTCACATCAGAAATCATTACCATTGTCATCCCAATTAAGCTTTAGTTCAATCCAGATGTTCACAGCAATGCCTTTCACACAAGCCTGTGCTCCAGGTGATTCTCCCAGGGCTGGGGCCAGCTGCATGAAGGTTCCTGGTGCTGGCAGCAGCAGGAGCTGCACTGGCCTTCCCGAACATGGTACATGGTGCTGCTGTGCCTGGTGCAAGTCTGGAAAGGAGGGTAGCACAACCTCCCAAGTCAAGATGCACCTCTCAGGTGAGGTTTGCTATGGACATTGGTTTAGAAGTTTGCGAGCCTATACCAAATACCCAGTCACTACATATCAAAGCTGTAAAATGACTTCCTGGTGGTAATTAACTCAGTGAGCAGTCCAGACATAGAAGAAGCCAATCCCATAACACTGGCCCAAATCACATTGTTGCCATATTTATGACATCTGCTATGAATGACTATGATGGTTTTTATAGCAATGCTTTATCTCAGATATATTTTTGATTGCCATCTCAAATACTCACTGAGTTTCCCCAGGCTTCACATCAACTGTATTTTCAGGACAGGGCACCTTGCTCCTATTTCACTGACTTCCTTTGCTTCATTATTCGTTTATCATCTCTCTGTTCATATTTTGTGCTACTGTAACACCAACCCTAAAAAGCTCTTATGGTATTTCTTGAAGGCTGGTTAATTCGTCTCCATGCCAATGAGATAATTATAATTGTCCTCATTTTATGGGATGGGAAGCTGAAGAATATAGATGACAAAATGCTTGGTCTGGAAGAAAGATGCCTGTGTGCATGCAGAATTGTCATTCACAGTTTTGTGTTTCCTCTTGTACTTATACTCTAGTCCTTTTGTATATCCAACAGTTTGCTGAGGCCAGAAGGTGTGTGCATGTGTGTGTGTCTGGGTGGAATTCTATCCCAAAGCAGCTGTGAGCAGCAGGTCTCCACATGTGCTTTCACAGAAAAGCCAGAAGTATGAGTTATAACTTTTGCCATTCCATTGTTAATAGTACCCTACTACCAAAACATTTGTATATAGAGACAATTATTATTTTATTGATGTTCAAACACAGTTGTTTTTCTGACAGAATTAAAATGGAATTAAAATGGAGAGAATAAATGATACATTAATAAACTCAAGGCACTGAGATGTCTTACCTAACAGAACCAGAACTCCATCCCAGTTCTCAAGCATCTTGCTATAACTGCAGTGGGGAATCCTCCTTGGTTTCTTGCCAAGTGGGACTGATAGTTAAAGCATTTATATCATCTGTGGATTTTTAAAGTAACAGGTAAACTACCTAACTTGGATCTACTTGTGTTCTTTCAGATGAGTAAAAGCGAGGCCAAACTAAACAAGAACTTTTTCACTGGTATAAATTTAAGTTCTGTAGATGTCCCCAGCACTGGATTCTTTTGATTCATTCCCTAATTGCTTAAAAAAAGATAGATTTTTGCATGCTAAGGAACATAAAGGTGTGCACAGCAAGGTGCAGTGACCCATTTGATTGTTGTTTTTTTCTTGATAGGCTCTTCTACACTGGCATGTACTTGTAATGCAGCTGCCATATGTCTGTGAGGACAGGTACCTTGCCATTGCCCTGCCTCTGGTCAGCACTGCTGATGGGGTTGGAGACAAAAGTCATCTATCCCATGTCATTTAGGAGCACAAGGGAGTCTTTTCATGGATGAACACAAGAAAATTGTTTGTGACTGTTACCTACAGGATACTGGTAACACAAGGCACAGTGAGAAGAGATTGTAATTTGTCAGGATTAATCTGGAGTCTTATATGATGGAGAGCACTGTCTGTATGTTTGGGGTTGTATTGTCTGTGCAAATGAGTAATGTCGACTTAGTTGAATTCATCAATTTCTATCTCGAAAATTTGGATTTCTTATTATCTTAAAGCAAAACAACAGATCAGCCTTTTTTTTTTATTTTAGAAAACCTATGAATTGCAAAAAATAGGTAGTAAAATTGGTCGAAATACCACATTTGTGATAGAGCTTAAAATAAGGAGAAAATATGAGATGACTAATGACAAGGACCTGTTGGTCTTCTTGAATTCATTCAGTCATGAGAGAGCTCAGCACTCCTAACTAAGGCTGACTGTGAATTTCATCTGGGTGTCGTGCTACTGTTGATTTTCTACTCACCTATCTGTTAATATAGATTTATTATAAAGTGAATCATTGCTTCTGGATTCTTCATTTATCTACGTTTGGGTTGTATTATGCTTTTTTCAGCCTTGGCATTCTTGAGTTGTCCATAGAAATTTTGGTTCCATCCAACGGTATTTATTTGAAAATATTTTCAAGGGATGTGACATTCATTGGAAGGGATAAGAAGCATAATTCTCTCCAATTCAGAGGCTTTGATTGGTGCTTTTCGGCCCACTCATAATCCAGAGGAACAGTAAATTACATAAGTGATCTAAGTAAACAAATACCTTTGCCTTGAAACAAGACAGAACTGATTTGGCATCTGGAGCTGAAAATTGTCCTCAACCCTTTCAGCCCCTTATGATTAATCTCAGAAACCTGGTGGACTCAGATCTCCCAAAAAATTTGTCCCTCAGAAGATTTTTTTGCTACTCAAAAATACACTGATAACTTGCATATAATTAATGCAAGCATTTGCAACTCTGGATGCTAATCCTAATCCCCAGATCACAGTTTATCTGTGATAGCTCTTTCCTTCAACCACAGAAGAACAGGGAAACCCGAGGAGAAAATGTTGTGCTTGCACTTCAGCTGAGTGTTGGGTCCCAGGAGCCTCAAACTGAAGATATACATCTGCTGTGCTCCCATTTCCAAGCAATCCCAGCATCCACAGGTGATGGATAACACAGTTCAGGTGCCATTCCTTCCATAACTTTGTTGTAATCTGCTGCTAAAATGAAAAACAGCAAGACTTATGCTGCCATAAAGACATGTGAACCCCCTACCCCAATCTGAGATATTAGAAAATGAAGCAGGACAGTGTTTATTACCAAAGTCTCAGATTCCCAGTGGAGTTCCCCAGTCTGCTCCAAGTTGCCCCTGCTGCTCAAATTTCCCTTATATTTTACTGCCCTTATCTGGTAGTGTTTCTATGGCAAAGAACTTGCAAGCCTTAGACACTTAACGCTGCTCTTTGTGCAGACTGGGGGAGAGGTGGGAGAAAAACTGTAAGGAAAACAGGACTGGGAGGCAGGTGAAAAGCCTGTAGCCAAGCAAAATGGGGAAACTTTGCCAGACAACTTCTGAAGCTTGAGTAGATCGGGTAAGACTTGGTTTTTAAGGATTTGCCCAAACAGGCCTTAGAACAATGGCAAACCAAGGGGTGATTTGAGAGTGAGGATTTAAACCTGTGGTTCCAGGAGTGTTAATAAACCACAGAATTATAAATTAATTATAAATTAATTATTGCCATGAAAAGTAAGGAGTTATAATCCTGAAATGCCTTATTTTGCCTTTGCAGAGCTTGCTGAAGATGCATTTTATAGGAGAAATTCTTGTAACTCGTGAATTGTTATACAGATTCCACCTTAAATGGGTTTTATCAGACTGTGCACTGGTAAGCTCATGCTAATATTGGCTCCAATAAAGAACAAATCAGTGCCCAACTCGACTCGTCTTATCGCACAGTCAAAACTGATGGCTGAAGAAGTCATAAAGATCCCATTTAATCTCTCGCCTATCTATCACTGTGAATGTCTTTATCCTCTTTGTGCAGTGGTAATATCTGCTCATTATGAAAGCAAAATAGATCTGGCATGAATAAAAGCGGAATGAAGTGCTCACTTTGATTTTGACAGCATGATCAGTGGAAGCAGTAATCTGTGAGAATCAAAAGGGCTAAATTATTCCATAACAGTAATTTGAGGGAACAGCTCAGAGCATACACATCTGCTTTCATATATTGTGACGTGCACTGATAAAACATCCTTCCCAATTTACTCTCTCTGTGCTTGACTAATCTGCAACAGCTCTCACAATGTCTAATCATGCCATCAAAAAGGAGAAGAAGTTCAATTGAGACTCAAATGAAAGAAGATTGGAAAACTATCCTCAATTGAAATTACATTTGTAAATGAGCCATAGTTTTTCTGTTCAGAGTGTGTTATGGTAAATCTGCCTGAAGAAGTAGTTATGCTGAAGAACAGCAACATGTATCTAGATTGTATTTATTCCATTACTGCTCAAGTAAAATTATGGGAGCTTGGAAACCCTGGGGCATCTTTTCAAAACTGATATGCCAAATTCATAGTCAGATTCCTGTGGTATAATTATAGCATCTCTGGCCAGCTGAAAGATTCCCAATACATATAAATTACACAACCAGGTTACAGTTATAGGGTTTTTACTTTTAAACATTCCTGTTACAGGAGATTTCTTCCTCTGCTTGCAGGCTGGGCCATGGCCATATTTTCTTACTTTCTTTCTTTGTTCATGGTGTTTTTTGGAGCTGATTAACCAGGCCTATAATATACTTTAAACACAAAAATTAAGCTTACTTTGAAGGTAATTCAAGGATGTATCCTTCTGATCCTCATGGGCAAAACTATAACCTGAAGCATGTATGGACTGGGGTAGGATATGTGCTACCCAGGTTGAAAGCGAGACAGTCACATTAAAGCCTCTCCACTGAATATTCACATTCTGGCTGTTGACATGCTTTTTAAAACACAGTAAAAATCTCGTCTTCCTAAAACTCGTGGGCCTCGTTTCTAATCTTTGCTAATTCAACTCTAACCTGTGGCACTACAACTTCTGAAGACATATTGTCATCTCTTCTGGGATCTCACTTCAAGAAGTGTTATCCTTCCCTTCAAGCATCTGCTCCTGGAGCCATGTGATTTGCCAGCCAAGGTATTGTGTCTCTCTGTAATTTTTTATATACTCACACGTCGTTGAATTCCTTAAATCTGGCAGTACTAGGTAAACCTCCTCTGGGAAGATCAGTCATGAGCGTCTCTCATATGCCCATTTTCCTGGTACAGCCAAAGAAATGGTGTCTGCCTCCTTTGTACACCTGTCATCGGGTTCACTGATGCAGCTCCCTGTATTATGTATTTCTACGATGAGGACGTACCTATAGATCTGAAAGGGCTCAGGTAAGCAAATGATTCTGCTGTCACTTCTGCTGACATTGCTTGCTGTTCTGTTACATGCTTCAGAATATTTGAAAACATAAATCAACAGGGTATATTCAGCCTGGGAAACCATGTCTGGGCACCACTCTGCAAATATTTAGGTCTTGATGAAGCCTATGGTAGTCTTACTTGCATAAGAAAAAGATGGGTGAGCAGCTGCTCCTGCTCTTGAAATTGTTGCTAGAGCAATATTAACTTAGCAAAATAATGTAGTGAATATTTGGTCTTGGTTTTAATAATATTTTTTTACTCATTTTTAGATCGTTTTCTGCAAACACATGAATTCTTATCTAGTGCTCACTTTACCGTAACAACCCTGCCTGCTCAGGATTTTCTTCAATCCACTCAACAGAAACTTAAATCTCTGCAAAAGTGTGGTAGATAATGGCAAAGTTTTGAGTTACTAAGATCTTTTCCATTGGGAAAAATCAAATCAAATTGGTTTTATTTTATAATAGTTATAATATTATAAAATATTGTAATACTGTAAAAAAGAAATTTTATAATATTAAATGTATGTATTAAATTTGCAGAACTTAATTAGATTTTTAGCTGACTTGAAAAATTTTCTTTGGACTTGTCTTTGTACAAGAGATGTATCAGTATTGTCTCTGGAGATTATATTTCAGCTGTTTCTTATTCCCATTATTACCATTTTTTTACTACATATCTCATGATAAAAGGTAATGTCCTTTCACCTTAAACCCCTGGGACGTATCATAGTCCTGTGACCACGTTAGAGAATGTGATTGAATGAAACCACGTGTGGGACATCCAAAGAACTTTTCCAATGACTTAGCTCTGGTCATTTGTTGCTTTTCATACGTTCACTACATGCACTATTAGACTTACAGCCCTTGGAACGGGATCTGAATGTTTTGTTGGCCAAATTATTTAGCAAAATTTTCGTGCTGACTAAATAATACAGTCTGCAATTTTTGGTGTAGGAAAAACATCAGTTAAAATTGATTTTCAAGCATGCATATTTGACTAGTTATGTAGGGAATATGCATTCATTAAGTCAGATAAAATTTCCTGTGATAAAAAAAACCCTATAGCTCACACCATCAGTCCAATCACTACTTAGCAATGAGGTATGATGAATAAAGAAATAAAGGCTACCCTAGAATTTTGTATAAACTATGAAATTCTACATTTTTTTAAAATAATGGAAACAAATGGCTGATGACTGCTACTCTACTTTTGAATATTCTGCATTTAGTCATTTTCTTAGTGATTTCTTAGGGGATGAATATTTTACTGTTTAGGTAAAATATACAATAGCATGTGAATAAGCATTTTAGGTATTCTGATTCATTGAAATCTAGAAAATGCTACTTCATTTTTTAAAGTCAAGGAAATTAGATTAGTGTAGAGTTTTTTTCTACCTTCCTCTGCAATAAAAGGATATTTTTAAGGTTCCATTGTAAAGGCAGCTGTGTAAATGCACTGTTTCAGAGTATATTTGTTTATGTAGCAGCCAATACTCTCAATACAGTTTGGGCAATTTGCCTTACATATCGGTATGTTTTGTGACAAAGTTTATGCATAATTAATCTTGATTCCTCAAACCCACAGCTAACTTTGCCTATATGACTAGCCACAATAAATTTAATAAAAGTAATTGTACCCTAATTTGGGTTTGTGCCTAAGCATTTGCAGGATCAGAACCTAAAACATCAAGATCTTGAGGAAATGTGTCTTTTTGCTTGTTTCTGTACCATTTTTAACACATTTTGAGATATTAAAAAGCAACAACAACCAAAACAAACCAAAACAAGATGTGATTTTAATCTGTATGTAAACATCTTTGTTTCTGAACTGTTTCAATATGTAATTTTCTATTGCTATACACAACCAAGGCATTCTAAAATGGCATGTATATCAAGGGTTAGCTTAGCACGTGGTTTTTCTCTGCCAGAGTCCCTCAAAGAGACTTTAGGAATAAATGAGCGTGTTATGGTGATTAACAGTACAGTGATGCATAGCAGACAACTGCTTTAGTTACAGTACTCATGTTCATTCCTAATTTTCTCTGTGGAGGGTCAGATTCAGGGATGAAGCAGTGGACTAAACAGATTTATGGGTATTGGCTTGGAGAAGAAGGAAAGAAAACCAAATATACACTGATAAAATGATGGCTACCTCTTCTGTCCTTGTTACCATTCAACTTCAAAACACTTTAGACCTTCAGTCTCAGCCTCCCTTGCTGGTTGAGGATGACTCCTGATCTCACTGCTAAAAATTGCTGTTCTCTGTTTATTTGACTATCACCCTTCCACAACAGCCTCCAGCAGCGGTTTTGACATTGCTGTGGAAGCAGCTGGGAACCACAGGCTTTTTAAAAATCACCGTAATTCTGCTGTGCTCCCTTCCTGCCTTACACATCACCACACACTGAGAGAAAACGTGATTCTGATGGACAGTGCAATGTGTTTATTTGCATTACAGCATCCAGCCACTAATTGCCTCAGTGCTGTACACAACCGCAGGCACAGAGCAGACAGGAGTAATAAATGGCAGCTGCAGCACAACCTTAAAAGTAGGCAGAACACTTTCAAGTTTGTGTTCTGTAGTTTTCTGAAATGCCTCCTACTGTTCCTGTGTGCTTGCTTGTGACACACAGTCAGTACAACTGAGAAGCTTCTGACTTGCTCTTTCTCATATAGCCATAGATGCACATTTTTTGTTAGTACATAGGCCTTGTAAAATGTGATTGCTGGAAGAGAGAGACACTGACGTCTCCCAGTGGCAGCAAACGTGGCTCAGAAGATATTTCACACCAAAACAATTTGTAGTTTTCCTTCGACAAACCAGATGATCACAGGATTGTCAATGTCAATATTGGTTTTTTGTAGTTTTTAGGAGCACGAGATTGACAGTGTCAGCACTGTTCTTCCAATTTCTAGGAAAAACCACCCCAAACATGAAGATATTTTGCAGTTTCATCTTAGCTGTAGCTGAGTTTGAGCCATTTCTATATCCTATAATGCAAATATTCATTATATATATATCCATCTATATTAAGCTACTGAGGGTCTGCAGGCTGAGGGTGAAAATCCACAGAACTACAGGAAAACTTCTCCGAGGTTTGTTTGAGGTTGGGTTCACAGAGTGGTTTTAGCCCTGGGTTTTAGGCACATTGACTATCTAAGACAGGTAGGGAATGGTCTAAAATTTAGGATCCAGTCTGTAGTAATGGCTGAGCATACTGACATATCCGAAGTAGAGTCTTTTCCTATGACTCCAAGTCATTGGAGCCTTATGAGTCCAAGTCTTAAACCTTTACTAAAGGTGAACACATATATCCATTTGTTGAATACACTGTGTTAAGGGATGGTGTGCTAGATATATGCTAGTTTATTGGCATTTATGCATTTATGTTAGTTTACTAGCAAGGGAGCTTAAGCAGGCCATGGGAGATTTGAGTTCTGACCACCCCTTGGCCTGAGAGAATTCAGACCAACGTCTTCTACTCTGAGTTGTGCTGAGAAAGGGGAGAGGGAGGAGGCTGTGCCTGAAACTGGTGATTCAGGAGCAGGGGGAGAGCAGAGAGAAAGGCAAGACATAGCTCTGCAGGTAGCACTGCAAAAAATCATCATCCTCCAGGTATGAATGGAGCCCTGGGCTCCAGGTCGCTCCCAGGGCTGTTCTGAGGGATTTGCCTCGGCCACCCCGAGTGAGACCCTGAGCCCAGGCTGTGGCTGCTCTCGCTGTGCTGGTAGAGCCCCTGGTGGAGAGTTCAGATGTGTTAAGAGAGATTTTCTGCCCAGGCAGCCGTGCTCCCAGTGCAGGTAGCTCGGCTTATGCTCTCAAAGTGCTCTTCTGCAGGCACAGCAGCATCCACAGCCAGGGCAGGTGTAACTCTGCTGAATACAGACAGGATGGGGATCATGAGTTTGTCATAACTCTGCCAGCAAAATGCAATAAGGTCTGAAAGTCAGCCTCGCCTCTGCTTAGGTCTGAAACTAGCTTGAATTCTAGCCTGTTTCCTACCCTTGTCATAGTTCTAAATGCCACAGTGCAGGAAAATTCGTGATTGCTGTAGCATTTGTGCAGCACTCTGCTTCACTTTATAAACATCTTTTATGTAAATCAAGTGTTAATTACCCCTGCTCTGTATTTTGTGTTGAATATCATTTTTTTAATTACAGGCTTCATCCCAGGTTAAGCCTGCATGCCTGTTGTTGAGCCAATTATCATAAATTCCCCTGTAACAATTAACAATATTGGTACAGAGCTGCATGTATTTTAAATGTTATAATTATGCTCAGCTCTTTTGTTAATTGGCCTATCTGACTCTTTACTTTTTATGCTGCTCATCTGCTCATTACCGCAGCCATTTAATTCAATTAGCACCTTAATTAGAAGAACAGCCATGTCCAATGTCGTAGGACTTGTCAGAGTACGCGGCTTGATTAGCAAAGACAAACACGCCATGCAAATCAGGCTGTAACATTTGGGGGCGGCAGGAATGGAAGGCAGCCAGCTGGTGAAGTGGAAAAGGAGCGTGTCTTCATCCCCCAAAGCTTTGCCAGGAGAGAGAAAATAAAGAAGGCATCAGACTGAGGAAGGAATAAAATAATTTACAATTCCACGAGTTAAGGCATCACTTAACATGAATGGTGTGTAACTCCTGAGGATGGTGTCACTACTAAATTATCTCCTACCCTCAGTGCTCTTAAAAAAAAAGACAGAAAGTGAGAGAGATGTGTAAAAATAATACAGTAATCTCCTGCCATATCATATGTCCTTTTCAGAGGAGGAAGTCAAACCCCAAAGTCTAGATTCAGAGAGAAGAACAAAAAGAAACACCCTGATCCTGGGCTGTGGTGTAAATCTGCATGGCTCCACTCATCAACACCAAGGGAGGAGTGAGCCCAGGGTATTTTGAAGTCACCCGTTTGACCTAGGCCTTCCCATTTAAGATAGCAGCATTGTTGAGGAGAGACATGAGAAGCTGTAGGAATTGTATTTAAAAAAAAAAAAAAAAGCTTCATTTTCCAAGAGCAGTTTAAGTCTCGGTTTTGTTTTGTGCCAGTCTATTTAAATCTTTATTCCCTGCCTATTAATTCTCCTAATTAGAATTAAATGAAGCATGCTAAATTGCTAGATTAACCAATAATTAAGCAGGCAAAGCACTAACGTTTAATACACACAGGCAGCTCTTTCTCTTCTGTGATAGCACCGTGTCAAGCCTGCTCATTTTATTTGAAAGGAATTAAGAGGCTTGTCTTCTGTGATCAACACCCCCTCCCATATCAACTCACATAAAATAAAGACTTTCCCAAAAGGGGATCAGTTTCCAGCTAGTTATCAAGGAAGTCCTGATTTTATTTTTTAATTCCTTATCTGTGAGCCCTTGTGAAACCTATTTGAATCAGTTGGCTCAGGAAATCCAACAGCTGTACATATATTTAGCAGATAGTAGATTTTAATTAAAATGATATATAGTTTGTGTGGTACTCCTTTTATTCTGTGCTATTTCTTTATTTCTGCTCACGTAATGAAGTCTTACACTTATTTCCAGAGCATGGCAGTCCCTCTCCCTCCCTCTCACCTCCCTGTGTCGTGCCCTGCTCCTCCAATATTCATTTTACGTATTTACACATTATTTTGTCTTTATGGCATGCACCTGATTGTGGGATCCCTCAATACCACACAGTCCTCTTGGTGTGTAAGAGAGGGGCTATGCAGAGTGTCTGAGTCAGTAGACTGTCATCTTGGGCAGTCTTGGTCATTTTGTAGGTTATTGCTCGGGTGTGTAATTGCTGGCAGAGCTGGGGTTGGGAGCAGGATCAGCATGTTCAGAAGGGAGTTTGTGCCTTTTACAAAGGTGGTTGTTGATTATATGCCTTGAGCGTGTAACTCATTCATGTACAGAGGGCAGCAAAGACTCATGACAGGGATTTCATAAAGCTGCTCAGTCCCACAGCAACTGAACATGTGTTCTTGTCTTTCATTCCTTGGGCTTAAACTGTTAGCCAAAATTTGGGATGTTTTTGGTTATTCCCCCCAGGAAGTGGAAAAAAATGTGATGGAGTCTGATGTTTCTCTTGGTATGTCTACCCAGCATTTTGCAGACAGGTCCAAATTTATTTTCCCTGCGGCTTGAGCAACTTGCCTTTGAAGAGGAAGCTGTGTGGCCATATTCACAAGCCATGACTTCTGTTTTGAAACCACTTTGCAGCTGTTTGGCTTCCATCACTGGTGGGGTAACACTGCCTTTGATGAAATCTCGTAACAAGAAAAGCTTGCCCAGAAGTCCTGTTTCCCAGAGATACCAAACAAGAGGTTGTGTGTCTGCTCACAGTCCCGACTCTCTTGTGGCCAGCTCTTTGCCCCAAAACACATCTCTCAAAGTGGCTGTTTCAACAATATAGTTGAAATGATGTAATGTCTCGATGCAGCTGAAAGAGGACAATCTCTGTCTTGTTTCTTCCCTCTCCAGGTGATCATACCCCTTTTGTACTTGCATGAGCATCTTCTGAGATTTCCTTGCTAGTCTGGGGGAAAACCAATGCAAGAAAATAGAGTTTTTCCTCTGGCTTAGCAATCTGGATCTGCACACCATAAAGCTAAGTTAATATGGAAGCATCAAAAGTGTCAGAGTGGGATCTGCAGCTGGTAAAAACTGGCAGTGATGGCACCACCTCTTTTGATGGTGGTAAATCAGTAGATTAGCCCTGATATCACCGTATTGTGGTTTATGCTTGTAGACACATAAGCATATCCTGGATTAAATTCAGGGATGATGATGAAAGAAAACAGATTTGATTTTATTTCTTCTTCTCAAGTGAGCAGTCCTGCTGGGTGCAGGGAAAACTAAGTGTCATTGCCGAAATTATCAAAACCGGCCTGATTTCAGAATTTTTCAGGAACTCAAACCAGCCTCCTTAATAACATCAAGAATTTCAGAGTTCTTGCTCCCAGTTTGTGCAATATTTTCCAAGCAGCAGCTTTCTGTCAGGTTAGCTTAGTTTTGTTTTCTAGTTCTACGCACATCTCTAATCAACCTGAGCAACATGAAGTGCTTATGATTTGGAGGTAAAACTATGCAAATACCAGCACCTGGCTATGTTTTTTCTCTGTCTCTCTCACACACTCCCCAATTTAAGGCTGTAGAGATAAGCATGTCCTTGAATGCATCGACACAAGCTACTTTAAAGGCAATGCCAATGCACGTATCTCAATATGAGCAAGTGCTTGTGGGTTTGCCAAGGGCAATTTGTAGAGTCATGACCCAAGATAGGTTTGAACCCAGATATGTTCAACTGGAAAATAAAATAAAATTAAAGCAATGCCTAGAGGCATTAGGGATAACCATTCCCACTAAGAATTTGGCCTGATTTTGCAGTTGCTTGAACAGATCTGCAGATTAACATGGAGAGAAATATGTGCTCTCTGAATCCTTGAAGTCAAGAAATAATGGTGAGATGATGGGGCCTTGGAAGTCAAGGTAAATCAAGACATAAGGGAATTGCTTCATTTCTGTAAGGGGCCAGATTGAGCAAGCTGGATTCTAATTTCTCAGCTGTCCTATGGTCTGAACCGTGTGGCCCCTGCAGTACATGCTGAGGACAACAAAGTCTGCCTTCCCTTTTCGGCTGGCTGGCTGATTGATTCATTCCTCTTCTTTTTTTCAGACCAGGCTTCTTACATGGTTTGGTGAACATCTTAGTCAGTGCCTGGTACCTCTGTCGATTTGGTGTGTGTGTCTGTGCGTGCGTGTGTGCGTGCGTGTGTATTGCACTTCATCTGCCTGATGCAATAACATCCTGGGGGAATGTGCAGGCTGTAAACTTCTTCATAACATCCTGTTCCTGCAACTTGGAGATATTGACTCTGAAGGGAAACAATGGCATGAATAAAATAAAAATAAAAAAAGTTAATTATCCTTTGTGTTTGTAATTTAATTAAAGATGCAGTAAAGTTTTACTGTTTTTCCAGGTGATGATGTTTAGGGCTCTGAAAAGCTATTTGTGCTGGTGAGATTAAAGTGCATTTTAAAATGTTCCCCGAGCACTTTCACATTTGTTGATAGATTTTTAAATTAAACTTTAAATTGTAATCTAAATTACCTCCAACAATTCATGGTCCCTGTAATGAACTCCCACCATTCCTGCTGTCATCTGACTATGATATACTGTAAATGGTAACTGCTCAGGGTTTTACTGAATAGTGCTTTAGTATTACTGCACTATATTAGTTGTGTACAACCCTCAAATAGAAATCAAAGCACAACGCAGGTTTGGTTTAGCATAGTAACTTTATTATTTGCTAGTCTTTAGTCTTAGTGAACACTGCTACTGCTAATCATTTGGGACCTCATAGAATATACTTCCAAATAATTTTTTAGGCATTCCTGTCAAGGTAAAAGTATTTGCATTTTACCAGCCAATGAGCTTTTGGACATTAATCCTTAATAGGTAAAATAAAACTAATTGGGGAATATGAGTTCAAGTGCTCATTCGTAAAGTGACCATGGCTCATTGGCCCCTGAGGCACAGTTAGAAAAAAATACTTTCCTAAATGATTAATGTAGATTCAAAGAGAAAGGGAAGATTGCAGAGGGATAGTGGAAATAATTCGCTGTGGGCTGCTCCGTCATATGATGGCGAGACCAAGTGGTTTCCAAGAGCAGAGCAGAGTAGAGGCTAACTTGCAGATCACTGTTTGACCCTGGTAGATCATATTGCCTGAGGCTCACAGACCTGTTCCTGGGATGAAAAGACATAGTCTGAATGTAAGTTGGTTTAAAATCCACAGGAAGCTCTCAAGGATCTCAGAGCATTTACAAATGTGGAAAATTAGAATAAAAATTTATTCCCACGAAATAAATAAATATTTAAAGAAAAAATAATAAAAAAACCCCCACCAAACCTGAGAGTAAAGGTGCTAGGGAAGAGCAGAAGGAGAAAACAAGCAGACATAGGAGTGCTTTGCTGCAGAAGGGTGCCCTGTTAGGCTCCACCAGTCTGTCACATAGGGGCTTTTTGACACAGGGTTTTATCTTTCTGCTGGAAACTTCTTGCACTTTTCTTCCACACAAGTACATAAGCTGTACAGGCCTCAGCTTTTGGTTTCCATGAATTCCCTGTTTTAATTACATTTTATGTGAAATGAAAACTGGCTTGTTTGGTTACATTTGATTTTGTACCTCTCCTGCTATGAGAAAAACGAACACTATTTGTGTTTCCTGTTCACCTTTGCCATTCGTCATCATTCAACATGTCAACAGCCATACTGGCAAACATGATCATTAGGTTTACTGCTTTTCCTTAATCCAAAATCCTCTTTTTGGGTGAGTACTATTGTACTTTTCTCCTTCTATCCCTTTCTTCCCTAAACCCCTCTGCTGTTTTGCTGCTTGTAGAGGAATGACAGTGTCTATGGTGCCGGAATGCCATAGTCCCTGCCTGCTGGGCTGAGCAGCTCCCTGTATGGCTTTCCTTTTTTTTCCATGTGGGTTTCCTTTTATTCCCTCCCTGTCTACCTCTCACCATCTGTCTCCTGTCTACCAAAGGTAGATTGTGCCAAACTATCCTGATAGTTTCCTCTGATAAGGTAGCTGATTTTTGAGTCAAAGGAAATGCATTAGATACCGTCTACCCAGACTTCAGTAATGCATTTGATACGGGGTAATGATCAGTTGAACTGGAGGAGAGGGGAATGAGCAGAAGGATTAGAGGGTGGGTCAGGAGCCCACTGAAGTGAGACAAAACTGAGAAGTCTTAAGATGGGAAGTGCTGACCTGAAAAATGGTCACTCAGCAATCACTTCTAGACTGGATCTTTTTGAGTATTTTCACCTGTGACTGTGGGAGGAGAAAGGAAGGAAGGAAGAGGGGTGATGGTGATGTTCGCTGATGAACCAAAACTAGGAGCTAGCGATAGTCAGGAGGAAGATCTGAGTATCATAGATAAAGAACTTCATAATTTTTGGACTGAAGGTAGCAGTGAAATGGAACAGAACACAAGGTCATGGCTAGGGACTGGGAATGAAGATGTCAATACAGTCTGGGAATGACAGAGAAGTGAAATGAGGCTGTGGTGATGGTTGGTCACAGAGAAGCAGGTCTTGAAAAGCAAATGTTCTAAAACATTTAAGTTCACATGTAAGTGAAGATCTGGATGGTTATGTCAGTCTATCAGTGTAAACACCTTGCTAGGAGCTGAAGCTGAAGAGATATTGTGACACATTAACGTATTTGGGTGGAAACTTAGACTTTAGAGTGTCTTTGTAGTGGTCTACAAGCAGAATAAAGGCAAAAAAGTTTTAAGATAGTTATTAATGATTAGGAAATGACACTGCTTCCTGCGAAGTGAGGCATCTCCAATCCATGATCCAGGAGATCTCTTCCACTTAGATTGCAAGCAAGTGCAGTGATTGCCTCTTTGTTCTCTGTGCCCCTAATCCC
Organism: Lepidothrix coronata; assembly: GCF_001604755.1. Taxonomy (NCBI): domain Eukaryota; kingdom Metazoa; phylum Chordata; class Aves; order Passeriformes; family Pipridae; genus Lepidothrix; species Lepidothrix coronata. The sequence goes on from NW_016690265.1 coordinate 1,293,821, forward strand.
TGGTGATGGCTTGGAGTTGCCACAAAAATACTGCAGGGACAAATGAGGCACAGAATCGACCCACAGCCTGGGCCTTTTAAGCAGTGCCCACTAGGCTGAGAAAGAAAGTATGTGTGGGAGGGGAAAAAAAGAAGAGACCTAAGTGGATGTAATATGGCAGCAAACGGGAAAGCCCACTCACCCCATGGCCATTTATTCAGATTTCTTATTGGGTTTTCATTTATTATGCAAAAAATCTGACCAACCATGAAACAAGAAAGAAAAAAACAAGTTATATGATGAAACCTTGAGAGAAGGAGATTCCTACAAAGAGCATGAAAAGCTCTGTGATTATTTGACACTCATGTAGTTAAATATTAATAGTAGACAGAGGTGTTCTTGCCTATTACTAACGGAACAGAAACTGATTGACCTATAAATCAGGAAGTAGTTGCAAATGGGAAGTTTTGTTCAGGAAAACTATCCAAGAGAGGTAACTTCCAGGCTATTCAACGTATTTAAATTCATTTCTGAGAAAACAGCCATAGTTCGTGTCACTTTTAAAAAAGAACAAAGGGAATATTTAAAAGTTTCAGGAAAAAAAATAACACATAACCTAGATCTGATATAAGGTGTGTGTTTTTAAGATATTTATAGAATTCCATACATTTATTTTATGCAAAAAGGGTATAAGACAAATGGCTTATAAGTGGTTGAATATGGAAGCATTTTCTCACTATTAGCAGTGTGTTTTCAGACAAAATGTACACCATGACCCACTGGCTGGGGAGGAGCACTGGATGTGTTCTGATGAGGAAAGTACGGTGTTCCAGTGAGGTTAATTACCCAGGATAACCTCTTACACCAGTTGCAATGACTTCTCTATCAATTGAAAACATTGAATCAAGTCCAGTAATAACATTTTTTAAAAAATTATGAATTTCATGTGGAGTTTATGGGGTGAAGTCTCTTTTTAGTAGGTCTTACTGGATTATCTCATTGATGCATAAATATATTTGTTTTTAAATATCTCTGTCTACTGGGGTCCTCTGCATTTATCAGAGTGAAGTTTTGTAAAAAACGTAGTTTTTATTTCCATTTTTCCTCCGATTCAGAAGTTTAAAGGATCATGGCTTTCAGATTGTACTCGATTTCTGCCGTGGGACACAGAGACATAAGCAATCATTCCTGAGCTCTGAAAAGCAGAGGCCATGCTAAGCCATCCTCTGTACCTACACTCTGCAAAAGACAGAGAGCAGGATGCTTCTTTTGTGAAAAAAGTCAGACTGCAGTGATGAGAAAAACTGATCTAACATGTATTTTGCCTACAGTTCTGTTAAAAAGAATTAAAAATAATATAAATATAAATTCAAGTGAATATCTGCCTTCAACTTTTTGTTTGTTTGTTTTTGAAAAATAAATGCTGTTATTCCAGCTCTGTATTCTTGATGACAGGCAATTGATGAGTTAATTGCCTTCCAAGTACCACTGAATTGAATAGGAGTGTGCCTGAAAACACCGGGTCAGCCGTGTGAGCAAAGTGTTCATTGTTCACTGCTTACAGAATTCCTGCGCTATGACAGTAAATATTGTTTTCTCCCAAGCTTAAGACAACTCCAGTTTTTCTGTTGCACTGGGAAAAGCTACCTTTTTAAAAAAGTAAAGTTAATAAAAAAGACAAAAAGACAATGGGAAGGGTGGAGCGTGAATTTGTTCCCCCCTTTCTCCAATTTGTGAAGTCAAAGTTTCCTGATCTTATGCTACATGCAGACAGGCATTTCTCCAGTATAACTCTATCTTGAATTTGTAATGTAAATATTCATTCTCTTAAATGCATACAGGGTTATTAACGATGACAGAGCACTTTGAGCATTCCCCCTAAAGGGCAATGTTTCTTTTTTCCCCATTTCGGAGTGATTGAGAAATGCCCTGCAATGAGACTGATGAATGAATAAATATTGCTGCTTTACATGTTGCTACCTATAGACAGCCAGTCCTAATTTAAGGTGGGAAGCATATAACAAAACTTCACAGTGTAAACCAAGATACAATTTCCCACTAATAGAAATTCATATTCCACATTGTACATCAGGCTGTCGGCGTTTAAAATGCTGCAGCGGCACCAACATTAGAATTCAGAGATATTTGTTGATGCTTCTCTTGAGACTGTTCACATACACACCCACTCAAAGAGATAGCACGAGCCTCAAAATGAGTTTGTCGGTGAGGCTTTGGAGCCCTTTTCTATTTATATATGGTTTCATTTTTCTGAACGTGACCTTTGGTTCGCAGCAGCGACGGCTTTGGTTTGCTACCAGTTTTGAGGCAGCAGCTTTGAGGGAAAATGAGCCCACGTCTTTTTTAGCTCTTAACAAAACTGTGGTCTTGTAGTGAACAGAGATCATATCACCCTCACAAAGTGATACATGCAGGTTAAAGGATGTCTGCCCCGTTTCACGGGAATGCGGGTCCCTCCGACCGCCGCCTGATTTCAATAAAAATGAATGGGAAAGTATGGAAATGTGCACTGAATGAGCAGCTTCATGGATAATAGACCTTTACTGGTTTCATGATAAAGAAAGAAAAAAAAAGAGGTTGGAAAAATGAGTGTTTGGATACTTC
>NW_016690265.1:1301421-1356954 GCF_001604755.1 Lepidothrix coronata
GAGGCTCTTATAATTGCAAATGACAGGCTCAGCCAGCATGGAAGTGCTCTGTTGGCATGTCTTGGGCTGTATCTGTCAGTGCTGGCTTTCCAGGAGCTGGTCAAGGGTGGCTGGTGGCTCCCTCATAACTCTGTGGGGGAGTGTGGCATGAGCAATAACCGAGGGAGTATAGATTAATACAGAAATTTGCCAGTTAGCTACTGCTGCGTGTCAAGGAACTGTGCCTTGTCTAGCTGCCCCTGGGGGGGTATTTTCACTCCTTTTCTGGGAGCATAGGTGTGATGGCCTAAAAACGTTTTCAAAGCAGGGCTGTTCAAGGGCAGAGGTGAGTCACTGCAAGGATTGAGGCAGCTTCTGAGCGAAAAATGTGAGTCAAGGAAGCACAAATCTTCCAGAGAAGTGAGACTGTCTCTCCCATAGTCTCGGGCAATTGGTTAAGAGGCTAATATCCAGCTAGTGTAAATAAATATACACATACATATATGAAATATGTGTGTATCTGATTATTCTGCTTCAGACAGGTCGGGTGGGGAAGGCAGTTGCTAATCATTAAGTTTTAGGTCCTTGTGAGATGGGGTGAGTCACTGGAAGAATACCAGCAGCCAGTGACTTCCCACATCTAGTAGCTGCAGAAAATCAGACCTTTGCTACCTGGGGTTTTAACAAGGGGTTTCAGATCTTGACTTTAGTACCTCCCCTTTTAAAATTTTGAGAGGAAAAAATAATTAAAAGAGTTACAAAATAATATGTCTTGAAACTCTCCATTTTTATTTAACTGGGAAGTTATACTGTCCCCAGAAAAATCCACCCTACAGCTTGTAGGACAGGGCAGCTCTCTTGCACCTTGACCAGTACTTGGAGGAGATGTGAGTGTGCAAGGGAAGAAATGTGATGACAGAAGTCACAGCTGTATTACCTGTTACTCATTCCATGCTGGATTCACCACATCCTTACCACTCCTAACGCACATTAAAAATGTTTAGCACGAAAGACCTGGTTCAGTCTTTGGGTTTTCTTTTTTTCTGATCTTTTTGTTGCATGGTTTTTGCACAGTGTTTGATTTTGGCTGGATTTTGTTTTGCTTCCTGCTATTTGTGCTCCCTGTCACGGGAAGATTGTATTCCAATCCTTAGTGCTTCTGTCTTCAGAGCCTTAATTAACACAAAGCACTACTGCAGGCAGAAGTCAGCCTGAGACTTGTTCCAGGGACTTTAGCCAGCACAGGCAGAGCCAGGTTTAGAAACCAGGAATTTGTAACTCCCCAGGCAGCAGTCTGTCCTCTGATCTCACAGACCTTTTTCTGTGCTATAGGTAGCACTTCCTACAGGCATTTTCCAGCAAATTGCTTTACATTTTCCACTGTGTTCATTGTACAGTGTCAGTTCATTAAGGAGGGTAAACTCCAGCACTGCAGCTCTTTGCTCAGTCAGCACCTGGGGACTGGTTTCCTGATCTCGCTTTACCAACAACACTTAATATGGTGTTTGGAGGGATGCTAAAAGGCTAACTTTGTCAGCCACCTTTTAATGAATTTTGTGAAAAAGACTAGACCACAGGGGATTACCACCTCCACCTTATTTGTCTTTACTTACACAATGTTAATTTTGGTTTGCCACAGTCTTGACACTACTGTTATTTTCACACAGTGTGACTTCATGCAGTGCAGTAGGGGATAACGTCAAGTACAGATGTGGAAGAAATACAACACTGTTAAACCTCTAAAGCAATTGTAAAATCAGCTTTAACCCAGTAAATCAATAATTTGATAATTACTGTGAGCTAGCTGACCTCTGTTTAAAATACAGAAATAGCAGGGAACATGTTCCTAATAGCAATGAATTCAATAGTTTGCTGCAGTTTTTCGCCCAGTGTGTGATGTGAACACCTCCAAATGGGATGGCAAGCCAAACCATGGAACAGTAGACAAAACTGAGAAGACAAGTTTAAAGAATTCCACTTCCTTTTTCTTTAGCTCAATGGCTTGTTTGTCCAATAAAAATGTAAATCCTCTCCAAGCTTTCAGAATTCTACATTATGGTCCTTGTTGTAATGGCAAAGGTAGCCCTGCCAGGACATCACTTTAAAATAGATGATTCTTGTAAAACCTCTGGTGCAAATACAATTGAGATTGAATTTAGTACAAAAGCCTGGGAGCCACTACTAGATCTCATAAACCTTTACCAGATAATAGTGGCATTTCCGTATTTTTCATCTTTGTATCTCAGTTGAAAACTTAAATAATAATGAAATACACTATAATACACTAGAAACCTATTTCTAAACTTTAGTAGTCATCACTGGGTGGTGGATTCCCCGGAAATCTTAAGGCACAGACACATCCTTGGAAGTGATTGAAGCGTTCAATGGAAATCTTACAGATTGGTTCCTGGACAGTCTTGCGCTTGTAAGAGGCAGCAAAGAAGCCACAGAGGTGTTTTCAAAAGAAGCATTTAAAATGCAGGGAGGGATGGAGTTTTTCTGGTGTGATAAACCTTTAGCAGAATAGGTGGGACCTTGTTTCTGAGCTGCTAAAGAAATGTGATTTTGCCTCACTGGTAAAGGGAAGTCATTAGAGTTATTGGTGGTCAGAACAACATTTTCAAATGTAATGATAGAAATCTAACCAATAATCTTTTTTTTTTGTCATTGGTTTCATCTGTACCTGCACCTCTGTAATTTCCCAAAACATCACTGATGATCTGCAGAGAACTGTGGGCGTAGAGGTCCTTCACCAACTACTTCACCAGACATCACCCCAACTCTGCCTACCCAAAATATCACACTGATTCAGCATGCTCCACACATCACCCTAACCTAATGATCCCAGCGCTGCCATAGGTGGCTGTTTGCAGGGGCAACATATGATAAAGGTGGATGCTGTTAACATCCAAGAATGAAAGTTAGGAGACACAATTCCATCTTGCATTTCCTTGCACCTACATTTCTACCATAAACCACTCTCTTCCAGGACATACCCTGGCAGTGCCACCAGTGTTGAAGAACTTGAGGCATGAGGAAGACATTGAGCCACCAGTACCATTTTAGATGCTGCAGGGTATCTGAAACACACATGTGGGGCTAAGTGATGGGACAGAGGACCCACAGGAGATCCATTGCTTCCTGGAATCACATCTGGAGGCAACATGGGATGCCCTGAGATGTATAAAATAGCACTGAATACCAGTATTGCTTTCTTGCAGCATAGACTAACTACAGCGTGGTTATAAAATATTTCTATTCTCAAATGCCTTCATTTTTCTTTGAACTAATTCTGCACTGCTCAATAGCAACATATAAGGCAATAGAGAATCACGTAGATTCTGATTTGCTGGTATCTTTGTGATTCTTCAGCTTTGGATGCTCCATACATACATATCTTGGTAAAAGAAAACATAGAATTTTAAGCTAAAGCCTCCATAACAAAGGATGCAAAATATGTTATCTCTTACTCTTCATACTCTCAGGATCACTTTAAATGTCCTTTGATCCCCCAGAATATTTGTTTTCAGGGCCAAATATCACAATTGAACATAGTAGCAGGTAGAAAAAAAGTGTTAAACTTTAGAGAAACTAGGCTTGAAAACATTCATTTTGCTTTTGTAACACTGTCTATAAATCCTGCGCGATTTTCTTTTATGCAGACACCTGATCAATTACAGGATCAGGTATGAAATAGGGAAAAATATACCCTCAAAACAAATTATGAAAGAAACTCGGCTCTTTTGCCCTTACAGTCTATTTTTAAGTATGAAAAATTGCAGCAGCTAGACTTTTCTGGAATCTACTATGTCTCCTGTATTTGATGCCTTTTCTCTGCATAGTAATGTGTCTTTAAAAAAACCCCACTGATATATGTTACAAGGAGTGTATCTCTTTCACCGAGACAGAACATTTTAATTTCCCGACACCTTTTAGTGATTGCTTCAATTTCCGAAGATTTTGATAAAATCATGTGGTTTTAGAGTATCAGGATTGAATACCCTGCTCCGGCAGCAATTTAATGAAATGCTGTAGTTTCACAGCATTTCATTTGACATAACCTAGCTCAGAGGTCTAATAAATGCAGTGTGATAAATGTTGGAGCTACGATTGTAAAAATATACTAGTAATTGGGTTAATATGCCTTAAAATACTACCCATCAGTTATCTTTCTCCTTGCCGTTATATGGCTTGCACTGTAAAGACTGAGCAATGCAGTTTACTCTTTTCCTCTGCTATCTCCTTTTCTTTCCTGCTTTTGTAAGTGTTCCTTTTTTTAAGCATTTGATTATAGCAAGCTATGTGTATTCTCCTAGAAGCGACAAATTCTTCTTCGTACCCTGGAACCTTTTTCTAAGCTCCTCATATGCTTTTCACAGTCATCTGGAGGAAATTTAAGAACATAAGACAGATGCTTCAAAATGAAAGACAAATATAAACAAGCATGCAGAATACATCAGGAGACGCAAAGGTAGGTTTTGACAAGGGTTATTTTCCTTTATTATATCAGATGTGTTTCAGTAATAAATAACAGAGGTATAAGAGTTAGGAGATTAGAACCAGCAATACATTTTGGCCTTCTAATTATCAGTAGTGTGTGTGTATGTATATGTATGTGTTATATCACAATGATGCCACAGGACAGAAACTCTTCTGCTGTAAACTGGTACTTTTGCATACTGTGCTTAAGGAGAGAGAGTCAGAACGGCTTTTCAGCTAAAATCTGATGTTTGATGTGTTTCCCCAGACTGGATATGTTCCTGTTAATTTTCAACATACGAATTGGAATTTCAAGGACAACTAATTAATCTACAATTATCGTTTCAAGCAACAGGCAAATATCCATACCTCCTGCTGGAGTCTGAAATCCTTTGTCAGTCTTTGAAAACAGCTGTGTGAAGATACACAGCTGTAGCTGAAATATCACCGTGTGGAACTGCTGCCTCTGGGGATGTGTGTGTGTGTCATTGCTCGCTGTCCCCACAGAACTGATATGAATAATACCGTACTTATAATTTTGCTATATATACATTGCATATGTGTGTGGGTGCAGTGTGTTGTGCAAATAGTGCACGAGACAGGGCTGATATGGAGGAGCATGCTGTTCTTTCCATAGCATCCAGCTTGGAAGGAAGGGTTAAGATGAGGGAGCAGAGCCAGGGCTCTGATAGTATCTGCCACACTATATAGGATAACAGAGGTGAGGGAATGGAGAGGCTTCTGAGGCCATGAGAAGACAGTGGGGAGCCATTTGACAAGCTAACCATGAGCTCTAACAAGGGCAGAAGAAAATCAGCCTGCACTCTACATACCCTGGGGGTAGCCAAGCCATCACTCCCATCTAATGACCAAAGATTAAAGAGCCATGAAATAGCTGTAAGCATGGGACTCAGTCTCTATGTTCAAGCAGTACAAGTTCACACATTTCTTTCCACTGCTGCCATAGGTGAGTCTCAGTGGTCAGTGCCTCCCAAGGCTTAACACCAAGTAATAAGGATTACTTTCTGTAGGGCATGAAATTGAAACACTTTGTGGTCATATGAGAATAGCCACATAAATCCATCTTTCCCATGATTTACAGAGCTTCCCTACACAAGGGGCCAGCAGGTGGCTTTTAAGGTTCCCTGTTCTACACACGTGCCTAAATCTACCATCACAGTCAAGTGAAAATGGGCAAGGTCCAGTGTTGGACAGTAGCTCAGCATGTGCATAATGAGAGATTACAACTTCAAGTGCAGGGCACAGGAGAGATTTGTCATTGAGAACTTCTTTACCAACTGTCTCTCTTCTTTAATTAGAAAATATCTTTTTTTACATTAAAGCAGATTTTAAAAGCCTGATATAGCAGCACTGATATTCTCTCTATTAAGAGTTTGCAACTGGACAGTTGGACTGATGTAGTTAAACTGGTGCATAGTCCAAAAAGTCCAAACTAAACAAAGTGGTTCTTCAACTCAAAGGACCATTCCAGAGATGGTCAGAAACTCTAGGCAATCAAGGTGAGAGGGAGCTCATCCATGGCCATGGAGTTATGCCTGATGTTTTTCTAATAAGAATGACAGAAATCACACACTTTAGGGCTTAAAATTTGTCTTCTCATTTACACTGTGTCAAATCTGTCTTCGAGGAGGGTTTTTTCCTCACTTAGCTCCAGCTATTTGACCGAGACTCTTCTCTTTGTTAGGCAGCCAAACCCCCAGTATAGTTGCAGGAAAAATCTACACCTCGAAAATGCAGTTCAACCTGTCCCAACATTGCTCTGAGACAGACAGGATGAATCATAGAACTTTTTAGAATGGAAAAGACTTCTTTACCATTAATCCAGCACTGCCAAGGCCACCACTAAAACATGTCCCCAAGGGCCACATTTACTTGTCTTTTAAATGCTCGCAGGGATGGTGACACCACCACTTCCCTGGGCAGCCTGTCCAAATGCTTGACAACCCTCAAAGTGGAGAATTTTTTCCCTTGTATCCAATCTAAACCTCCCCTGGTGCATCTTGAATCTATTTTCTCTTGTCCTATCACTTGATTCACAGGAGAAGAGATCAATGCCCAGGGTCCAGACATACAACTTTTAGAAAGTAAAAATTAGGTAAGATGTACCTAACTGTGCTTTGTCAGAGTAGTTGCGCTGATATTCTTTACTAACAAAGTGAGTTTTGCAGAGACAGGATTTATGGTTTCAGAGCCATTACAGAGGTTCCTTGGGCAAAGGAGTCTCTCAGGGCATTCTTGCATTAGGCAGTTGTGACAGGGACTTTTTCTGGGATAGCTATGCAGGTCATTCAAAGCCCCCGTGAGTCCCCTCATTTAATCAAGAGTGTGTAGCTTGCTCCTGTGAAGTGCTGGATACTTGTGTGATGGGGTAAGACGGCTCTGGTTCAAAGAGGCAGGATCCAGACCTTCCTGTTGTGTGCAAGGGGTAAAGTAGGAAATTGGTAGGGATAGGGTAGTGTAGGGTAGGGTAGGGTACGAAATGGCATGGCATGACATGATATGACTTGACATGGATAGACTGTTGGACCCCTGGGGAAAGGCCACTCTTCCATCTCCTGATGCTTTGGCAGCAGATGCCCCACTGGCAGTTAGGCCAGACCTAGGGAGCCTCTTCCAGCTCTCATTTCCACGCCTTCTTCGAGCTTTGAAGCCACTGGTCTGCCTTTCTGCTGTCAAGGAGCCTGGGAGCACATTTACATTTTCTGAATAGGGCAATTAGTGCACACTCCTTTCCCCGTGTCACTCGCACCTGGTCTCTGACATTCGTGCCTCATGAGTACTAATGGCCCAGCCATTAGTGATTATTACTGGTCATTGTTTCTATCGCGCTGACCCCCCCCCCCCCCCCCCACCCCCGGCTGGCAAAAGCACCCTCCTGCCTTCCCCTCCAGCACGAAGCTTGATGTTAATAGCCCAGTTTAATATCAGAACCTCTGAGTACATAAATAAAACCAGACAGGCCCTACCTATATTTTATATGGCTAGTGAGAGATGAATACATGCTTTTTTGATTATGATTAATGCTGCTGTTTATTATTTTTATTGCAGCAGTGGTTTAAATATCATGTCCTATCTAGGTGCAGTAAAAATTCATCGGAAAAAGATGGTTTCTGTTTCAGGCAGATGATACCCCAGATCATCGGAGCATTGAGGATCTGGAGCAGCTTTCTTCTTGGACAAATAAGTATCAAGAAAACCTAAGGACTCTTAAGGGTGAATTCAGAAAGTTTATCAGATTATATGGGGGTACCTACATGGAGTTGGTTATGGCGACTCCAAAGATCACTTTTAGCTCTATATGCTTACGTTCTTTGGGGCAGGAACCACCATATTTTCTGCTCATCAGGAGATAAAACCCTTATGTCTGCTGTGTTACAGAAGAAGGTGCTGTGTTAAAGGGAATGAACAGTTTTAATATTATAGCTCATTTGCTCTGCTGTCCTGCTTTGGCTAGACAGTCCGATCCCTGAAGGGATAAGGTCCGAGCATGTATGAGTAAGAACAGCAGGAATTCACCTTCGTTTTGCACTGCCATTTATTTTTGCATACATAAGAGTAAAGACTCATCTGCAAATTTCTTTTCAGCCTCAGCCCAGTCGTGAAGCAGATTTTTAGCCAAGTTCAGCTGAAAACAACTTTGTTCTTCCCAATGGCATTAGGTCTGCTTTACCAGTGCACCCAGAAAATTCACTCCTGGCAGTCTGCTCCTCCTATGCTGTCCACCACCTGACTGGCAGTGTGGGACTACAAGAAGATTCCAGCCCTCTAAGGCTATTGCAATACCCTGAATCAAGCTGGTTAAGCAGATAATCTTCCCAGGGCTTTTCTGGAGGGAACCTGTCTTTTCTGAAATTTATGCTGGTAAATTATGCAACGGTGATTGTTCGAGGTCCAGCTCTCTGCTCCACCCTCTACTCCAGAGACAATTAAGCCCTGTGTTAAGGGCTTTTTTAAGAATTCCCTGTAAACTGTGTCACAGGATTTGTGGATGGCCCCTATGTTGATTTGGATTTTACCTTGAATGAATAATGTTATCTGTATTATAGCTGTCACAGATGAAAAAACAGCTTCTACAGATGAGTGAATCCATTTGTTGGTTTATGGATCCCAAATCCTCCAGGGCAACAAATCCATCTGTCATTGCTGAATGCCTGTGTTTTATTTGGTGCTGTGAGTCAGCTGACGAGTATTAAAATGCACATGGAAGTGGACAGATCCTTGCTGACTTTCCAGCAGAGGAGGCCCATGGGTGTTTTTATTCCAGCACATAGGGATGAAATAACATAAAGTCAGGAAATCCATTCCTAAGGGGTAGTACAAATTGTCTGAGCTAGTAAGACATCGATATTTGGTCCATGGGCCTTTGACCTAATCATCTGCCTAGGTCATCCTAGCCCACTGTTTGCTCCCTTTTCCTTACTGTTCTTTTCTTTCCAGATGGATGCAGCTCAGGAAAACTGCATTTTGTGGGCCAGCCTCTTTTGTTCCACTTTTCTGTTCTTTCTTGTTCTTTGTTTTTACTTCTCCATTCTCACTTCCTTGTTTATGCTGGTGTACCTCAGGAGGAGCCAAAAAAACTAATTAGGTGAAAACATAGTTTTAGGGAGTTTCTTTATTTGTGGTGTTTTCAACTAAGAGGAGTCCAATTTCTAGGCATCTGTTTCACCAAAATGTTTTTATTGGGCAATTAAACTGTGCCCTTTGGATGAGGAGAAATGAAGTTCCTTACATGGGGCTTTAGGCACCTACCTTAATTAGTTGCCATTCCAGAACTCTTTCTGGGATGTCTCCAGATGCTGAGTCAAAGCAATTTAATTTGCTTCTTGCTCTACATCACTGTCAGAGGAGTCTGCTTTTCTCCACTGACCAAAAAGAAAGCCCAGATAATTAAGTGCAGCATCTAAAGTCGGGGGGCATTATCCCTGATTTGACAAGCCCACACCCACAAATCAGATAACCTCGGCTGAACTGTCTAGAGTAAAAGCAAAATAGTGCACCAACTCAGAAAGTTAAGACCCTGGTGTGGACAAGGCTTGAGAACAAAATCTGCAAGGCCACCATCTTTTATAAACCTTTGCTGAATCATTACGTGTGTACTTGGGTTTGAGCTCGGGTTTGGCCATTCATGGTCAGTACCTGATGTCCTGCAGAACCAGGTGGAAAGAGGATTGCCTTTCTAGAGAAGTTAAACCCACAGTCAAGCAGGGAGTGCATACGCCCCTAATAAATCCAACTGCCACAAAAACTGGACTTGTCAGACTCTCTGTTTTTGTTAGTAAACCTTCAATGACTGAATTTTGAGAAGGAGAAAGGCCCAAATGACCCATTCAGAGATATGCCCTTCTTTGCTGACTTTTTACCCAAACAAGACACCCTGATTTTAAGAACAAAGATTCCCTCTCCTTTTCAGAATCCATCTCATCACAACAACCCCTGCATTTACAGCTTCCTTATTACCACTGGTTATTGTTTAAATAAAGCATGCATTCTGGTAAATAGCAATTGCTCAAACATAAGCAGCTTTAAAGGCAAGAAGTAACCCTTCCAGTCTCTAGATGAAGGATGATTTGAAATGAATTGATGTGTTCTGACTGGTGAGTCAGAATAATTCAGTCCTCCCCCCTCCACTGTTAAACCAAGTCAATTTTTTCAAACCATATTTGATATCTTATTGTTTATTTTCGGTCAGCAGACAGCAATTTTCAAGAACTGCTCTTGATATACAGCTCAGATATCTTACAGGTCACATGTCATTCAAGAAAGGTCAATGATTCATTTAAAGTTTCATCATTCTTCACATAAACAGGCAAACAGCATTTCATTCACAGTGCAGAATTTGTGGGAGTGATAGGCCCCTGTAACAAAGTCTATGGAGTCTTATTCCCTGCCTAAGAAAGAGTGAATAGACATAATTATCATTACCTTATCATATATCTTGGATGCATTCCCAATAAAAGTATCTGCACCTAAACAGATTTTCATTTAGGGTCAATTCTAAGGAGTTTTTAGATATGTTTCTTCCCTGATTTTTTCTCATCATTTGTAAAAACCAAAATATTGTTAACTGATTATACCTTCCTGGCTTATTCAGTCAGAATACTTGGAGACAAATATTACAATCAAGCAATAGTGACATATACTTCATTAGCAATTGATTTATAACTGTTTGTTAGTGTTAAATCAAGATTTCTGCTGTTGTTGATCCCTTTAGAAACCATACTTTCCGTAGAAAATGCACATTTAAAAAGCAACTTACATGTAAGTAATAATACCTGATTTAATTAAACCTGAAAGACTTTTAACAAATAAGATGTAGTTTTCATAGGGTAAGTGATCTATTTTCTATTTTCTGTCTGTGCTGTCCTCAGTACAGCATTTCAAGCTAGTAAATTCACTGAGTAGCCTTCATGAAATAAATAATAATGCCAGCTTCTCATTCTGGATCCAAATGAACCTGCCTAACCATCACCTTAAACCATTTTAATTGGTGTTTTAGAAACAAGTTTCTTATCAGGAGTGAAAAAGCAGGTCTGAAAAAAGAAAAGTAATAAAGATAGTTTTAAAAAACATTGCTGACTACTGATGTCGTTCTGCTATCATTAAAGATCTCCAGATGCAGTATTGAAGCAAGACATTAATCTGCTTTATCTGGGCCTTTGGCATCAATGGGGCTTTACGGTGTAGTCTGTGTGCCTAATTCTTGCACATCAGTGTATTGGTAGGCACCTGCTGCATCTCTTGGAGTCTAAGTACTTTTCAGCACCTATTCCTTCTTGCTCAATATCACCTGTGATCCTTCACACCAATGCAATTGTTTGAAGGCAGGACAGGAACCAGGAAAGCTTTGAAAATTCCATCCAGTATCTTCTGTCTCATTAGCTGTCAATTGTCTTTACAAACCCGACTGTTACTGCCTACAAGTTAGTGATGAGACTGCCCTCAACTGCAGAAGAGGTTTGCAGTGTGTTCTGCACCAACTGATTATGAGGGCAAAAGTGTGAACAGCAGAAGTTACAGAGGTGTTAAGTCAAAGACCTTATCCCTGTACTATTCACACTGGTAGTGCAGAATAGAAGATGAGTTAGTGGTAGAGGTCATAATTTCCAAAATACTCAATAAGCAGAGATTTCCAGTGAGAATAAAGGGAGTCCTGCTCACTGATACATGCTGAACATTCCAGCCCATGATGCAAAAATATGGGTTAATATTTTTATTCTTGCTTGCATTTACATTATGGAACTAGACTATTGCTTGAAACTCTCTACATCTCAGTTTTTCAAGCAAAAAAGGCAAGGGAATAATATCATGAAGTTGGTGTTTTAGTGTTGGGTTCTTTAATCTACTTAGAAGGCAGACACTTCTGAGACATCTTTTGATATTTACCATCATGTGCATATGTTCCTGGAAAGAGAGTTGTAGAAACTAATACTTAGGTCTTGTCCCTGGAAGTATCTGAATTAGCTGCCAGCATCTAAAGGGGGTTGATCAGAGAGTCTTTCCATCGACTCATTGTGATGCATTTCATCCCTAGAGACTGGGGCTGTTGTGTCTCTCATGACAGCCCTGGGACAAGCCAGATGGGGGCTCATTTCTTGGTTATTTGGGTTCCTCAATTTGTCATTGTACCCCTGTGCTATTTTTGTGTGTGGGGAGACAATCCTTTCACATGACGTAACACACAAGTCCAGTGTTATTCTTGCAAAGAAGGTGGCATTTATGCTGCATATGCTCCAAAAATTTTTTAACTCAAGAGAAGTTCAAGATAAAGCTTACTTGTACTTTGGCAATTACCTGTTGCTCAGCCCATGGGTGAACTTCATTTATGGAGAAAGGAACTTCTCTATCGATATTGGAAAGTGTTGGCAGGATTGACCCTTTAGTGAGAGGGAGAGAAAACAGTTTGCATTTTATGACTTGACAGTGAAAATGACTTTGCTAACTAGGAGCAGAACGAATTTGATAGATTAAACATAGCACAGCAAAACATTTACACTTCGTGAAATTGAAATTAATTAAAATACTTTGGAAAAAGGCTTCTCTTTTTCAACTAGTTCCTTTTAATTTTGGAAGTCAAAGCCAATTTTTCTTTGACATTGTTATTATCTGTGAAGGAAGACAGCTTGTTGGGTGACTTGAGTTAGAAAACCTCCTCCTTGACCTGCAAGATCTCTAAGTGCACCACAGGAGGTCTTGTGGGTAAAATTTTCTAACTGTAGCATTACAGATATATGTGCATGAATGATTTACAACAAATTTTACAACATTTGATTCCTGACATTTTTCCACTGTTCAGTTTTACAGCATTAAGGATGTACTACAGACTGCATTAAGGAGGTTTTTATCTAGTAGAGTGTGGAAATACATGAAACTTTTGGCAGGTGGAAAGCAAATAATATAGCAATCCTTCACCAGAAAAAGAAACAATTGAAAAAAAAAACAGACAAAAAATTCAAAATAGTGTCGGGGACTTTCACATAGGAAGAAGTCTTCTGGACACTGGATTACTTCAAACCCTCTGAGATCATAGTCATGTTCTTGAAATTTGATTTTTCTGCTCTTGCTTTATTCTGACTTGTAAGTAAATGATGATGAGCAGGTCCAAAGGGATGCCACATGTTAATCATTCCTACAAACAAGCAAGGACAAGGGCATTCACCTCCTCCTAGGGTGGAGTAAGGAGCCTCACCAGAGTCATTCCTGCCTGTCCAAAGAAAATGGAGCATAAAATTGGTTTAACAATCTTCTGAAGGGTTGCTCTCCATATCATGATGATGTTCCCTTTGAATGTGAATTTATCTCTTTTTTAGCATTTATAGTTAGTGATAAAAAACAGAACACACATCTGAGGTTGTTAATTTTTTTTTCTCCAAGCTTGACCATTCTAGGTGATCTCAGTAGGACTCTTTGTTCTGATGCCTCAGCAAGACAAGGAGACTCTGAGTGAAGTTAAAATACTGCCTGCTAGAACTATTTCCTTGCATCTCTCTTCAGAAACCAAACTAAATAGAAACTAGTAGGCAAGGTCCTTAAATTTGCTGCCACATTATAGCAATCCTCTATTTTCTTTCGCTGTCCTTTTACTTTTATTTATCCTGTAATCCAAAGGGCCTATGGACTAAACCACCATCAGGGAACCCAGGGACCATTTGTTGCCAGCTACAGCTCTTGCCTGGGATGAAAAATTGAAACTGCCTTGCTCTTGGGGAAGGATCTTGTAGTACTTTCTCTAAAAATAAATCACTCTGGAAATAGTGCTCACTATCCATTGGGATGGAGGATATGGAGGTAGGGAATGTGTTCATCTGCAGCTGCAACATCAGAGTAACAGAGAGTATGACCTAACCCAGCAAAAACATCATGGTGAACACATGAGGAAAGTCAAACAGGGCATCACCACCTGATCTCTGTGTTCAGAGGGTGGATTTATCACTCCCACAAAATTTTAATAAAGCAATAAATTACAGCCCTTGTAGATTAACACTTAGAGCCTGGATTTGAAATGACAATACAGGATTGAAGGGCTTTCTGGGCCTTATTATCGATCCTCGTGCTGGCCAGTCAGTTAAGAATCATTTTCAGGACCCGGTTCGTTAAGCTTTGAATTTGCATCTGCACACAGAATATGTGTGTGTATTTCTGTTTTTGTACAAATGGAGTGACAATGCAAATGACCACATACTGCATTTAAAAATCTGGTTTAATAGGTTTTCAAAATAATTCAACTCTTCACTTGAATTTTGCACTAAGAAGGACTGCACAGGACATGTGACTGTCATACATTGTCATTAGAAGGATGCACCTGATTAGTGAGAAATTTCAATTAAATCGGTGTTTCACACAGCAGATGACAATTAATGAAGCCTACAAACAACACAGAAAAGGATGTGTGTTAACAAACTCCTCCTGATTTTTGATGGACCTATTTAGAGTGTACCACTAATAGAATCTAATTTGGTGTTTATTGCCAACTCGGCTTCCTTTTGCTGTTCAGATGCAACTGAAAACAAAGGAAAAAGTGATCTTGGGTATCTTTGTTTGCCATCAACATAAAGTGAGGTGGAGGAAAACAGAAAGGGCTCTGTGCAAGCAAAGGTCTAATGGAAGATTTCCTTAACTTTGCTTTCTTTCTCTTGTTTTCAGTTTAGGGCCCAATAGTAAAAGAAGTATGAGCAAATATTTCCCCTACTCAGTGGTATTATTTCTCCAAGAATGTATTTTTTTCTTTTTGGTAAACCATCCACTGGGTAACAGCACACATAACTTGAAATTGTTGCTAAACCAAATTATACTCACAAAAAGCAAACTCTTATAATTAACATAGGTCCTTAAGATTGATGCTGATGTAAAGGAGAGCAGAATTTGGCCCATAATGGGTCAAATGTGTACCCTGTCAGCACAGATCAGCAAGGAAGAAGCCTGAATTCCTTGTCAGGTTTTTGTTTTAGATTAGATGGACTACAGAGCTCTGGGCCTCCACTAACATATTTGTGTGTGTAACCACGGGCAACACACAAACACTGAATAACACCTATATTTAATTTTCTTGGCTCTGATATTCCCTGAAAATTCTTATTACAAGACCTTGCTTTATATTGCTCATAATTTTTTTGAATGTTAACTGGGTTGGTTGAAAATTTCCATGCTAGACATTTCTGCTTGCTGTACATTTTGGGAACATTTCAGCTAAAATAGTTGAAGTGCTTCTGAGTGTGAAATTATGGGAAATATACTCTGTTGCATATTGGAAAATGTTCCTTTTTAGTGGTTTAGTGGGGAGATGTACCTTCACTGTGGTTTAAAGCACAAGACTGAAAATTAAATGAGGTTTGCTCTGCCTTCAACAGAAAAACCTTAAATATGGTGCAGTGTAAAATTTATGTGAGCTAGCAGAAACTTCTTAGATGAGGGTACTCAGTATTTTAATCTTAAAGGGCAAAGTCCTTTCTGAAACTGTTGGATAGGAGCAGGACTTTCCTAGCAATTTCTTCCAGTACCGCTGGCACAAAATCTGATGGATTTTCTCTCCAGTGCAGGACGTGGACTCAAGTCAATTGACTTGAGCATAGTGAGGAAAGTGAAGAGGATATCCTGTAAGAAAAGCTGAAAGCTGCTGAAAGTGTCTTTGAGTGGGGAAAAAAATGGGAATAGACTAAGAAGGGAGATGATGAATGGGAAAGGACCTGAGGGTTGGAAAATATTATCTAGGCAAGGAGACTAGAATAAGGACAGCGGTGCAAAATCCCCAGGAGCCAGGAAAGGAGACTGTCTTAAAAAAGGAAGCTGTCCACTGTTATATTGCTGAAGATATTCCAGGTTCTTATGGCAGGAAAGCTCCTGGCTTCTGCTTGATCTCAGCAAAGGTCTCACAGATGCTTCTTCTAAGACACTGCAGCTCCCAGTGCTGCAATCCGCTCCTGGAAATGTCTCAGCATGTTACCCTCACTTTCCCCTGTACAAAAGCAAACCAAACTAAACCCTGTGTTTTTGTGTCTACCAACACTTGGGCTTTCAGCAAGTATTGATGAAGTTATGGTGCAAAAAGCACTTCCCAGCCTACTCAACTGCTAAAACTTACTGTGGTCATCATTAACTATAATTACTACGAGCATCCAAGGTTGTACTTGAGACCTGGAGTCCTTGTCTCACTTCTGGTATGCATATGGCACCATGATTCTTTGCAACACAATTCTTGCTTTGAACGAAAAGCACTTGAAACAGCATTTCATGCCTAAGTTGTGTATTAAAAATCTGTTAATGTTGAAAAGTCAAATACTGACGAAGAAAATATCAGTATTAATTCAATCCCTCCCTAGGAGACAAACTCCTAGGATGAATTCCCTTATCTAGGAACCATTCTGATGATCTATTCCCATGGCAGCTGGAAGGCACACACTGAGTGGTGTGAGGGCTTCAAGAAGATAAACATATTGAGGCACCAAGCTGGAGGATTCTCTTGCTGCCTTGAGATTGCACATCTATGTGATGCTGCCTGTGGTAATTCAAAGAACCACATCCCTGATAAGCAAAGAGCAGTCACTTGAGGTTGACAGAGGTAGTGGCTTCAAAACCTGGTCAACGGAGCTGGTAAGGGCTGCTATATCTCCACAACAGACCCCTTCTGCACTAGACAGCAGCTCCTGTTGAGTTCTGACCTTAGCAGCAAGAACCATCAGTTATGGCATCAATCCACCACTGTCAGCTGCTCAGTAGCACCTGTGCCAGGCAGCAGAACGTGCACAAAGTGTGGCAGCCACCACGTCTGCTCCACAGCACCAGGGGGACCTTTGCTAATGCCAGGATCTGTGTTGTCCAGCTGAGAGCAGGTTTTGACACCAAGTGGGAGCAGAGAGGTAAGGAATACAGAACTGGCAAAGTAGGTGGGAGGGTAGCAGAAGCCCAAGGGTCTTGGTTTAGGCAAGTGGAGAGGGAAAATTAGTAAGGAAAATAGTGTAGGAGGACATTTCATTTTACATTCTGTTCCAGATCAAATTCCCCTTTAACTTCCTCTGCATTAGCAGAAGAATCATAGGTCTTATATATATTCAAACAACCCTAAATAGGGGCAAGCAGGGGGATAATTCTTTTCTAAGGACGGGATGAGGATAACCTGTAGTAAACTAATCACAGAGTCACCCACAGAATGAGGACAATAAAACACAATATTGACCAGCTGCTCCCTTTGTGCTGAATGAGGCAGGGCTGCTAGAGAAAAATTAGATTATTACTAAAGACTGTGTCATGATGTGCTAGTGGCCAGGGCATGTTTGCTCTGGCATTTCCCAATCTTCAAGTGCAATTTTTCAGACTGTTTCATGTCGTGGTGTACACATGCAGACACATGTATGTAGTCATGTTTGTTCACCTGAAGAAACCCACATAATAAAGAGTTAATTCTAATTGTGCTCATACAGATAAAATGAGATTTTGTTCATGCTACCTGCACTACCCAGCCAAAGCCAGTTCTACAAATAATTTCAAGGTTTGCATTTAGGCTCAAATATACAAGATGTTGCTTTGCATATACAGTAAAATCCTGACATTGCTGATAACCACAAGCAGAAATGTGCATTGCAGCAGGACTCAGGACTTTCAAATATGGTACCAATGACCACATATTCACACTGGACCAATTCCCACCTCTTGTATTTAAGCTTTTGATCTCAATGTTACATTTAGACGTCTGCACAGTTCCATTTGCCTAACCTTTGTTATTTTGGGGCTGGTGGCTTAAAGATAATTAGTCTGTCATCACTGTCATTCTCATCAAGAAAAGGTACTTGAACATGTTTAGCTCCTGAGTCATATATTTTCTCCTGATGATTGGAAAACTAATTAGAGTTCAGTAAAAACGGAGAGGGGAGACTAATCCAAAAGGCTGAAGACATTAAAGATAGGTAAAAGTCACTATGTTCCCAATTTATGAGAATTCTATTCTGAGGCAAAAATTTACTGTAAAATGAAAAATTAATTCAATTAAAGTAGCTGCTTTCTTGTTTTAGTTGTGAGTTGCTTGAGCTCTTCACCAAACATACCAAAGCCTACATATATGCCTACATATGCACTCACAGGGAAAGTTTTCAACAGTGTATTACACACAAGAGCAAGCAGCAGATTGCTTAAGATTACCCCGACATCCTGGACCAGTCTTGGAGCAGTAATATCTTCATGTTTGCTGTCAAGGCCCGTCACCCCGGCTGACCAGCAGGGACGCTGAGGCAACCCACATTACTCAATCAACTTTAAGTGTTATAAATACTGAGGTCCATAAAAAAGTACAATGTAATGATGACTTAAACAAACCCAATTCATCATCCCAGCTGCACACATATCATTTCCCTCAGGGTGACCAACCAACCAGCAGTGAATGCAACCCGGGCCAGATTCCGATTCCATTTCTCTTCATCAATTTGACTTTTGGGTTTACCTCCCTCCAAAGAAAAAGAAAAAATATCCCCTTAAAAATGAATAAAAATCTCTCAAATCAAATACAGCTCAGCTGCCCGAGTACCTTTTTTGTTGTTGTTGTACTCATGTCCATGCATTTTGCCTCTAGTGATATAAAGGGAAACCCTTCAATTTAAGGTCAAATGGGGGCCGTTTGTTTTAACCCAGTGAACCATGGCAATGGTATTCACATATATTATCTTTTGTCCTTCAACAGTTGTTAGACTTGTAGCCAGAGGGAAGGCTTGGCAGATTTGCTTGCACTGATTTTTTTACGATATAAAAAATACTAAATTTCTGCAGTTAAGTGTGCTTGATTGAGTAATATTCTGAAAATCAAATCGATACCAAATCTGATTTTCAGTCAATGATAAGGCACATTCACCAGCGCTATTAAAGTTTATTGCTTTCATTCATTTAGAGAGGAAAAGTAGAGATTCACAATTCAGCATGGTCTATTCCTCTCCCACCTCCATCCTCTTCAGTCTCCCTCCCATGATTTTATGGTTCGCCCTTTGCTAATCACGGAAATGTCATGTAAAAACACAGTTAATTATTGTTCCACTTTTCAATTCCTCTGCCCTCATCCCAAATTCCCTCTCCTTTTTATTAAAGGTTTGCAAATACAGGGTGGGCAACTCAGTAAAACTAGATTAAAGAGAACTAGTACAATGTGCTAGTTAAAGCAAGGTTTCATCTCCATTTCCACACAACTGTGGGAGCAAACCAGTTAAGTCTTGGATTAGTCAATTTTTGTCTGGAATTGCTGTGCACGCCTTTTCTGCTGTTGAACTGCTACTGCTTTATTTTTTCCCCAAAGGTGACTGCATTTTAAATCAGTAATTTTTTCCAATAGATACAAAAGAATAGTTTTCAAAGTTTAGACCTTTTCCCATCCTCTTGAAGTTAGATGAAAGGAATATAGTAGACAGGGGGGCTGGAAATCTGTAACTGGAATCAAAATTTGGCTTTGGCCTCTGCTTGTGTCTGCAATAACATCAAACTGGTTGAGATGCTTCATTCTGAAGCTGCTTGTCCTGGAGGTTACCACAGCTCTCGTCTTCAGGCAAAAAAACTGACTGAGCTGAAGATGAACATTAATTTCCTATGAAAATTTTCAATGAATCGGTACTTTCTGGTAAAAAAATCAGTTTGTTAAAATACTTAATTGATAACGAACATGAAAAAAAAAGCTGCTGACACTCTTTTCCCCAAGGATCATACAAACAAAATGATAGCACTAGACAAAAATAGAAATGAAACTGTTGAAGAAAGTTAGCTATTTAGGTTTTCTTGCATTAGAAATGCAACTTTTACCCCTTCATCTTTGGAGGTACAACACCCTGTTCCCCCTGTTAAGACTGTCATACCACCATACGCTCACTGAAAATAATGTAAATTTAGAGTGATGCTGCAAATTGCTGCACTGTTTATTTTTGGCAATGAGCTCTGTGTATAAGATGGGTGAGACACAGTTTGGGGATAAGTTTTCAAGGGGTAGAAATTAAAATAGATCTGAGATGCTCTTTCACAGTCTGCATACTCCACCAACTTGTTTAGTTATATTTTGAATTTCTCTCTGTTGAACCACATGGGTGCAAATCAAACTGCTTGCCAGAAGATTTTTGCCTACTGTGTGGATTTCAAAAGCTATTACTCTGGTTAACTTTTAACTGTTTGGGCAATAAAAACATGGTCTTTTTAGGCGGAAATTACGTCAATATATTAGAGTGGTGGTAGAGGCCTGAGTTGTTCCTTAGGCTGAGGGGACCACAGAAATTATCATCTTCACCTGAGGAAATAAAAGGTATCAAGTTCCCCAGGCAGGGCAATGTAACAAGTCATGATGAACACACAGAACTGCCCAATGTGGGTAAATCCAAATGAATAAGGGATGTGACATTGCAAAAAACTTGATGCCAGTGTGATATCTGCCTGAAGGTGTGCATGTAGCACCTCATAAACTATAGCTTGTAGCAAATACTCTTAAATGACTGCACCTTATTGAAACGTTGAAATTTACTTAATTTCAGGTTGAAGTTCAATGTCTTTGTTCTGAATAATAATTATTATAATAACCAAATTCTTCTTGACATTATTCCCATATCTCCTATCAAGGCCTAGCAACAATTCTTGGATATAATTGTCAGATTGAAAATATATTCAGAATAAAAGGCAGATTTCATCAGGTAGAAGCCAAAATTTCTAACTGTTGAATAAGTTTGTGGGGCTTTTTTAATTAATCCTGGAATAAAAAATAAACTAAGAGGGATGAGATGTGATTAGACAGGGTTTGTGTATATTTTTCTTTCATTTCAGCTATTTTTCACTTTACCTAGATTTTCTCATTCCCTCAGTATCAGGAAACTCTTAGGGGTTCTGTAGGATCTGGGCAGTTGCAGCTGATATGCTATCCTTTAAGTTGTTCACATTGTAGTTTGTACCAGCTCAGAATTTCTGAGTATTGCAAAAATGAGTGAGCTACTCTGGCAGCCTGCTCACTGTCTCACATTTCTAGTTATGCTGTCTGACCCAGCCCTCTGTATCATTTGCACAATTCCCTGACTGATCTTCTCTGGACTCTGCCCATCCATTCCTTTTGGTTATCAATGCCTGCTTCTTCGAGAAGACAGATACACTGGAAAAATACTTTAAAAAGTCAAATTTCTGGAGGCATTATGGCAAATGGAGCATTATTTGTTGCATTGCTGTATCCTTCACTCTGTTTCACTCTCTTTGAAGAGTGAGTTTGGATGGGAAATTATTGTCTTGAAACCAGATCATTCCTTACATACTTTATTCTTCTATGATTTTTCATTTGTTTAAATATTACAGACTCTTTTTGCTGTACAACTAGCATGTTTATTCTTCAAGAATGCTGACCTTCCCCAGACATGTACAGTACATACATTACCGTTTCGTCCTTCATCAGTTCTTGGACTCATAGCCAGAGGCAAAGATGTTAGGATTTGCTTGAGCTGAGCAATACAATATTATTGTTCAGCCGTGAAGTTGATTAATAATTTGGAAATTAAATCAATATTTCCTTTGATTTTCATTACAGTGGGGTTTGCATATAAACCTCTTGTACTGGCATTCCCAGTCTGGGTAAGGAGACATGGCAAAAATAACATAACAGATTTGGTGTCATCTTCTCCATGACATTGCAAAAATGAAATTACACTACAAGGATTAGGAGATGGTTGATAATTTTTGCTGTTTAACTTCCTTGATAACGCTTCATTGTCCATGCAGAAAAGGATTATACCACAGAATTTCTGCCCCCCTTTTTACCAGACAGTGTGGATCCTTTAGATAGTCACATGAAAAATAAATCTTTAAAATTCTGTGTCTTTTGATGGATAATGAAGGCTAATTTTCAATGAGTTAATGAGTGCTCTCACTCATTGCTCAGTTATTTGGCAACACTGAAAAAAACCCCATGTAACTTTACCTGGGGAAGAAAATGTTTTAGGAAGTCAGAACCAAACATCATTGAAATCAGTGGAAAGACTGAAAATTTCAAGAGACTTGCAGTAAAGTCCTATGTACTTAGTTCTAGTTAAACATGTTCAAAATCTTTGCCTTGAAATTCTTGCTGGTGCAATTTACACAGTAAACTTTTCCGATGGAAAAGTCCCTCTGAATCTGAATCTGATAATATTTCTCCACACTAGCCAGAGCTGGGACAGCCAAAACTGAAAATTTCTGCTGCTGCAAATGTTGGATTTTTGCTCCCGTTGGTGCTTTGTGTTTTCAGAAATGTGCTGTTTCTCGGTACATCACGATAAACACTTGATGAGGGTTGCAATGTGCTTTATGTAGTTGACAAAGAGAGTTTACTGCAGTCATTAAACCTCTCAATCCCTGAAGGAGACATGATTAGGATGCAAGATGTACAGTCAGCCTCTGACATGATTGACAATACTTAAATCCAACTCTGATCTTATTTGACTTCTGTTCCTATGGCATTCAGTGTAATTTAAGGCTATATTCAGGCTTCAAATGTATCAGAATACCAGAAATCTATTAAAAACACTAGCCAGTCTCTTAATTTTTCAGTCTGAAGCCAAATGAATGACCTACGTTCTCACTCATCAGCTTCCTGAAGCAGGTCATGAAGTTCGGGAATGAAACCTTCAGCTTAACAAATGGAGGTCAATTTGGAGAGAAAAAACTAGAGCTGCCTCTACACAATGGTGCTATGCCCTTCCTCTTCTCACCCACTTCTGCAAAACTACCTTTAAACATCGAATTTAAAAGTTTTAGGCCTAAGAACATGTTCCAGCTGTACTCCAGCTACATATTGAAATTAAATCTAGGGGGACTAATTGAGGCCATGCTATACTGCCTCCAGAAGACGTTGATTTGGAAGACTAGGTCTCTGTATCCATTGTTTTTGTAACATATATAATTTAATGTAAAAGTATGTACATTGTCCCCGTAGCTCAGATGATGCTTTAAAAAACTGAGAGAGTCCAAAGCAATCAATAAAATCCATCTCCAGAGTGCCTCTGAACCCAGCCATGAACAACATCATCATCATGCAGATCAGCATCACTCTGTCAACTGTCAAAGTCTTTTATGAGACAGGATTTAAACTAAGTTTATCAGGCTTGGGCTGCGGTA
Source organism: Lepidothrix coronata (assembly GCF_001604755.1). Classification (NCBI taxonomy): domain Eukaryota; kingdom Metazoa; phylum Chordata; class Aves; order Passeriformes; family Pipridae; genus Lepidothrix; species Lepidothrix coronata. Next base: position 1,324,474 of record NW_016690265.1, read on the forward strand.
ATTCAGCAGCAGAAGAGGAGCAGTTGTACTTGCTTTTGTGAAATCACAACCTGCTGAAATGAATACTCACCTATCTCCAGACACTTCCATGGCCAGAGCTATGTACAGAATGAGCAGCTTTTCAGGTGTTGCTTCATCTTAACATGCTAAGATGTAGCTTAGACAAGATCTTGTTTAATAATTTTTTTCCAGAATGTTCCATTAGGTCCCTAAAATCAGTCCCAAATATCTCCCCATTTTCAATTATCTCTGTCTTGGCTGAGCTGCCCATCCATTGTTAGCTGCCCTTTTTTTTTTTATGCCATTACCTCTTTTGCTGGACCAGTGACACCAGTCACACCCACCTGACACTACTTACCTTAAAAGCTGCAGGGTTATCTCCACGCTGCCCTTTACTCATCTTTCCAGGAACCTGTTGCACTCTTGAAATCTTTGGCCACATAGGAAGTCACTCAGTCAAATGCATGTTGATGGGTGACTTCAGTTACTACCAACCTCAAGTGGACTTCACCAAAAGCCCACCCAAGAGTTCTAGATACGGCCTTAAAATTTAGGGAGAATAACAAATGAAAGTATACACGTGGCACTTCTTTTTCTCAGGCTCTTATCCTGCAAAATGACCTTCAAGACCCTCCAAGAGAGTGACTGCACGAAGATCAGCCTTGCTAAGTTCACTGCTATGTTAGGCTACTTTTTTTTTACCTTGTCTGGAGGAGATTTGAGGCTCACAACTCTTAGACCTTCTCTGGTTCAAGCCACAGCAGCTCAGACAGCTCCCCATTGTAATCCACATGCCTATGGGAGATGATGCCTCACAGCAAGAGCAGTGAGAGGGCAGAGGATATTCATTTCTAAGGGAAAAGGTGGTATCTCCCTATGTGTTTATGCAGAATTGAGCACTTCAGGGCTCTGGTCGCAGATGAGATTTCCAAGTTGTGTTGTAATACAAACAAACAATAATAATAGAGAATGGGTAAGGGCAAGGGGAGGAGGGGGAAGTTATGATTAATTTTTATCAGACTTCCTTCTCCTTTCCACAGAGCAGTTCAATGTGAAGTCAAAGTTCATTGACACGTTCTCTGTAGTCGGTGGGATGATTGTTTTATATTAGCCATTGACTTGGCCTGCATTGATCCTTGAGAATGTATCGCACAAATCATTTTGCACTAAACTGCTGAATCGATGAAGAAATCTCCTGGAAAATTTATATTAAAAGTCGCTGTTTGCCTAAATGAGTTCCCTGTGCCCCATATTGAATATTTTGCTGATGAATTGAATGAGTTTAAATTTGAACATTGCAGACCCATTAAAGAATGAATTCTTAAATCAACTTCTGCCATTTATGATTGAAATGAGATTTCCCCTGCAATAGACTAGCTGTTATATAAATCAGCTGTGCATTTTATACTGTACCATAAACAAGATATAATTCTTTTAAATACACAACAGGTGCCTTAAATCTTTTGATGCATCTTGTATTTATCTGATCTTGATATTAGTATATTTACACCAGGTAACTAACATGGGTTTATAATAGAATATAGTTTCTGAAGGTTAAAGAAGCCATAATCTTTGTTCTTAAATGCAACTCAGTTTCCACGGGTTATACTCTACATCACTGCTCACAGCTGAGATCTAAATTTAATCTAAAATAAATAATTGTCCCTTGCACTATAAAAAAGCAAACCATCTTGAATAAGATTATGATTAGGGAAAATTTGACTTTTAGTGTGACATAGAGGAACATTTTTGCTGCTATCTAGTTTTTAATATTACAGTGCATAGTTGAATTTCTTTCCTTTCCACTCAGACTCTCTGCACCTTAGGTGACCTCTATTTACTAGCTCAGGTAAATGACTCAAGCTGCTATCAAAATTAGTTCATGCACTGTCCCAGTTTTAGAGTTAACTCAGATACAGAACTTCCACTGGCAGTTTGCTGGAGCAACTGGTGTCAGAGAGATGGTTCTTCACTTTTCCCACAAATAACAGCTTTTTACATAGATCATGTTCAGCATGAGAGATGGTTGTTTCTCCTCAAGCTCCATGAGGAAGCCAAATGAGAAATGCATGTTTTCACCATCTATTTCTTCACTGGTGTTGCCTCAAATACAACCCTACAAGACAGTTCAGGGCTCTGATGCACAGGCAGAGATGGGGTCTCCAGTGAACCGTCCTCCAAAGCTCATCCTCTGCCCACAGCTAAACACACACTGGATTTGCCCCATGGGCTCACCCTGACACAGTGTCCCTGATGACAAGACAAAGTCAGACTTTAAGGTATACTGCAGCCACTTCTCCACAGTTTGCACTTGACTCTCCCTACAAGAAAGGCCTTTCCTTAGCCAAGCATGAAGGAGTGATACAAGGTACTGTGACTGTCCTTTGAAAAAGAAAACTTTCCTTTTTTTTTTGTCCCATTCTTGCCAGTAACAGGGTTTAGAAGCAGCCTCCAAAGTAAAGAGATCTTTAAATCACAGGTGTTGTAGAAGGGCTGGAATCGCTCACTTTAACCAGGTTGTAAAATCTCACTATTAAGGCTGTAGTACCTGCTTCATCGCATGGCTTCTAATGTTTTCATGGCTCTGTGGGACTCTCTCATCCAAGGACAAGCATCAAGGGTTTTATAACTATCAGTTGATCATTTCTGCTAAAGTAGGGGAGGTGGATTCTCAGCAAGATAACAAAGGTGTTATCTCTATCCAGGGAGGATATAAAGGATATTGGGAAGATAACATCTAATTGAAGATTCAATTTTCCAAGTGTCAAATTGTTTTGATGACTAATTGATTTACATAGACTGAATTCATTCACAGAGCAAGTATTCTTTAGATCTTGGTCCCAGTCTTCTTCTGTGGCAGCAGATAGGAATTGCTGCTCCTTTTCTTAAAAGTAAAGGAGACTGGGATTGACATGGAAGATGTTACTGAGTTTTAGCTCTTTTGTCTTCTAGGCATAGACACAGTAGGTCACTAATGTCAGTAAAGGTGTGATTCAGGGATCCAAGCATAAAACTAGGAGACAGAAAAGGGCAGGATCTATTTGCTCTGCCTTGGAGTTGAGAGACTAAGAAAAGGAGCAAAACATGATGGCCTCAGGAAAAGCTGTTGCACAAGATCTCTGGATCAGTTTAAAAGAGGGATCATGATGTTTACTTGCTGTCCTCTGAAGGATATTGTGAGAATTAATTAGTTAATTCTGGCAAAGTGCTGTGAAGGTCAAAAATACTATGTAGTGAGAATGCAGGATGAAGTGGTATGGAAGATTAATTGGGATACACTAAGAATAGCTTTAAAAGTGAGGTGTGACAAAAACATCAGTGAATCCTGCTGTAGTGAAGCTTTTTTGCACCTACCTCAAAAAGTTGTTCTGCTTTTAGTGACAGCACTTCTAAAACAGTTTTGGCAAAGTCGTTTTAACAGGAATTCACTTTCAAATCCCTCTGCTCATAACACCAGCTCGCTTTCCAAAGGCCTGGAAAGAGGTAGAGGCATTTCTTCTCTCTCCATTTCTCTCATCCTTATCTTTTAATTCCTGAGGACTGACTGATAAAATGTTTTTCCAGAAGGACTTGTGGCTGACAGCATCACTGGCACTACCAGGGGTAAATTTGGATCCAGTGCCCTGCTCATTTTCCACCTTCCAAGAGAGTTCCCAATCTGCTAGAACAGAGGTCCACCTGATTTCTTCTTGTTACTTTCTTCAGCATAGGCTCAGAGGGAAGGATTTGGAGGGACCCTCTCTAAATCTGGTACCTGAAATGTTTCTCTGGGATGACTGAAAGAGAGAAACTGAAAGAGAGAAATATTCTCTATAATTAAATAAATTCTACAATTACGGTATTAATGAAATTTCATGCTATAAGTCCAAATGTAATTTTAAAATGCTGATTTACTTTTCACTGCATGTGTTGGGACCATATTAATGGTCAGACAGGAAATTAAGTCTTCATGTATGTGCTTTAGCAGGCAGAACCAGAGTGTTTAGTTTTGCACATTTTAATTTTCATCTTCACTGTCTTGTTCTTGCTAAAATATTGCCATGTCTGGGTATCACCTCTGTCAAAAGAATATTTCTATTGTCATCACTGTAGAGGAATTAATTAAAACCTCTGTGCTCTTTCACAAATTTCAACTTATAATTTCATCCATCGATACCAGATCTTTAGCAATTCTGTCTCTCAGTTTTTTATTAGCATGGGCAAAATATTTAATTTCATAGGGCTTAATTTATCTTCAAAAGAACACATTTCTTCAAAATAATGAAACAAGCATTTTTAAATTTTTACTAAAAATGTATAAAACCTTTTTTCCTTGAATTTGTCCAAAAAACATTAAATACAACCGCACACTTTAAAAAACGTTCTCATGAGAATTTTTATGTTAGGAAAAATAAAAATGATGCCTTTACTGGGAGCTAGACTTGATGTTATTGGACATTATGATGTCATATTTATGCTGCAATACCTTTTCCCCTAAACTATAACTTCCTGCATACCTGATGTCGGTCAACAAATAATATCAAATTCACAGGCAGATAGTTTGGATGGAGATCAGCTGAGATTGGCTTGAGGCCACCACACTCATTTCATATGAAACCAAAGACCTTCTTCAGCTGCAGTTTTCTTTGGAGAAAGCTGAGCAAATCAAAATGTCTGTCCCACTGATGTTTGTAAATGGTTACTTATACTTCAGCTCGTGTATTTTAGTCCAGATTATGCATTTTCTTTTTTACTTGCATTTTTCAGTGCTCTTTTATAGTGGATAAAATGCAGGGTAAGTGTAATAGTGTCTCAGTGTGACACTGTCCCCTGCCACATGAAACATAAGTTTGTAAGTATGAAGAAAATTTCCAGTTATATATTCACTTCCTGAGTGCTAAGGAAGCAAGAACAGGTCTTTCGAGAGGTGTGGCTGAGAGATAATTGCTTTCACAGAATAAACCCAGTATCTTTTCCTTTTTGCCGTCTAACATTTAAAATCATTTTACATATACAGAACATTTGAGTCTAATTGGATGAAGGATCTTAATTCCTATTACAAAAAAAAAAAACTGTTAAATTGATATTACTTCATTGATTTTAATAAAGCCTTTGAAGATCCGAGAACAAAGGGTCCTATTGGTTCTTTAATTAGTAAAGGATTTATTCAATAAGTTATCGGACAAGTTAATTTACAGGACTTAATTTTGCTATTGAAAGGTTTAGCCTCCTTCCCTCCAAAATTGGGACGATGGACCATTCCAATACTGTGAAGGTGATGACCTTGTGATAACCTGTGTGTTCATCAGTCAAATTACTGTCCCCAGTAATGATAATGCCAAAGCTCTGGAACACTGGGGCAGCTAATCTGTATTCAAATTACACTCAATGAAACAGCAAGCACAATTCGAGTAATAACTCACTAGCACTGAGAGGTGAAGGGAGATGTTCAGACCCCTTCATGCAGATTGGACATTATCATACATTTCTTAGGTGTTGGACAGGTCTGCATGAGAGGGTTGTTAATGAAAATATCAATCAAAAACTCTGCTGACTTAATGGTCAATTTAAATTAATTAATTGGAAAGGAAAAAGTTGAGAAGGACAGCATTGATTGTTTAGCTCAGAGTAGTTGGCAGGCTCGGAGAACAAGGTTGCCCAAATAAGACCACGTTTCCTGTGTCAGCTGATGCTGTGTGTAAAATTTAGAGTTTGAAAAGATGGGGAAAAACAGTAGGATGTTGTGATTTGAACAGTCTGAATTGTGGATCACTGGGTTTGGGATGGGGTTGCTGAACATAAGGGTATAATACCAGTCTTGGGAAGGAAATCTGTAGGAGAGGTGGAAATGAGTCCGTGTGTACCAGCTGAGGATTTGACCCTCACTGTACAGCCACATGTAGGAATCCTTTATTCATGGACTGTTTTTTATCCTTACAGCTTGTAATTTCTGCCTCAGAAGGTGTTTGTCAGTTGTACCTAAAAGGCTAACTCTCTGGAGGTCAGGGAGGATTCCTATTGATTTAGGGGACTGAGAATTTCAGCCTGCATCTTCAGCGGGGCTCCTCACAAGTAAAATTGTGCACCAAGGAAACATTTAACACCTAGAAGCATTTATAAGAATTTTCTCAATAATATGAAAGGTAAAGGATCTGATATTTTGTGAAACTGATGTAACGTCCTTGGGATGAATAAAATATTAAACACATATTTTTATTGTATATTTTGAAAATAAATACTTTAAATGAAGATTCTTGCTATACCTATGTCTCTATTTATACCTATATGCATAATTAAATATCAGCAAAATTTTTGAAGAAAAATATATCCAAGGTATTTTAAAATATATTTTACCAATCACATAAGCGAAGATTAAGTAATTTGGTGGGGGAACAGTCTAGGGCTTGAAATTAAATCGGGTTCTTCTATTAGATTCCTGTGTTTTGAACCTAAAACTTAACATTGGTTTTGAGCTCAGTGCTAAGGAAATACAGGAAGATTTCATAAATTCATGATATTTTAGCCGTTTAAAACACAATCCAAACCTCCTACTACCTGTGTTGGGTTGTCATGTGGGTGCATTCTAAGATCTGAGGGTCCAAAATATTTTTGGAGGTCCTGTATAATTCTTACTCCAAAATATTTTAATCCAAACACTTTTTTTTTTCTCCAGCCAACTATTTGACTTTGGCTTGAATTTGTTTCAGTTTTAATTTGTTTCCTAATTCTGCTCTTTCTAAATCACACATTGTCATTTTCATCAGAGCAGAATACAGACATCGACCCTGCGTATAATGCAGGGGGAAATAAATGTGAGATGTAAAATGAAATGCAGAGGCAGCAGCTTTACTGTGAAAACATCTGACAGGCAGAAATAGGGATGGTTCTAATGTTGGTTTCATTACAATTCCTTTTATTATTAGAAAAAGGATGGGAACAGAAAATTAGCCTAATGAGACAGAAAGGAACCAAAATAAAATAATTAGTCCCTAACGATATCGTGGTGATTATATATTTAAGTAAAATGGCAAGAAGTGGAGAAGTACATGACACATTATTAGGCAAATGAAGGCACTAAACTGACTTTCTGTTCCTTCTTTTCCTTCTCCACATATCCTTTCCCCAAAGCAGTATTAAAATGATAATAAGGAACTCAAATGAATGTATTCTCAACTAAATGTAACTTGGTCCTTAGTAGACTTCAGGGGCAGGTCTCCAACCAGATTTCATACCTATCTTCTAGAAGGTGCTTAGCAGAATGGATACACAGTAGATCAGGGCTGCACTGTTACTGAATATGCTGCAAAGAAAATTTACCAGGGCTCAAAATGACCAAACAAACCATGTCTGTGGTAGGACGATCACAGTCCCCCAAAATTTCCCCAATGTCACAATGTAAATCTTATTATTAACTTCAGAAACACTGAGTTATGTTTCAGTCCTTTCCAGCAGCTAGTGCTCACCTTTTCAGAGCTATCTCAGAGAATATTTCACCCATATCCTAAGCGAAAGTAGGTGAAAACAGCTGTGACACAGGAAGGGCAAGCAGCACACCAAGCAAAGCCCACGGTGGCACGGCTTTTTCAGCAGAGCAGCTCAGCACAGCCCAGACCTGATGATTCTGCAGTTCAAAGATGTGCCTGGCTGAACTGACTTCTTTCCTGCTGGACTGTGTTAATATAATGGCTGTACAGCTCAGATGCAACCTCAATAAATGGTGTTTGCTGTTTGCAAACGCTCTGGCTTTGCTTTCCGATCTAATCTCCCACCATTCGGTGTGGCTTTGGCTGGTCACTATCCTGACAGCAGCTGAACCTCTCTGGGCACGGCTCTTCCACCCCGACATTCAACCTGTACAACCCTCTCACACAGCTGTGGCTATATCCCCATGGGGTTATCTAGCAGGTCTTTGTCCAGAGGTATATCAAGGGCCTTTGCGTGGTTGTAGCTAAGTCTACCCCTACATATACTATTCTGTTACACTGGTGTACTTGGAGGAGCACTTTCATGTCGGGATGAACCCTATGTTGAGAAACATTAATGAAGAGTAGGGCAGAAAACATGGCTACTGGTGACTTCATCCCAGCCCTGCCTCAGTTTTCTCATTTAGGAGGTGAAGATAATAACCAGACAGCAGAAAGTTTTCATGTATAATCTCAACACTGATTCTTTCTGTAGTTTTGAACAAACTGCTTAGACAGACCACATCATTTGACAGCTCCATAAGAGAACTTGCAACATCCAATGTGTCCAATCTTTGTGGATGTCCAGACCTCTCCCCAGCACTAGCTTTCCTGTATGCAGTATCAGGATTGGACATATCTGCCCTCCACTACCTGAGTAGTGTCTTGCTTGGGGGAATGGATTCCCCAGCATGTCCCAGCAGCTTTAAGGTTGAATAAATTCAGATTGTCTATGGGATCTAGTGACGGGTGCTGGATTTCCCTTTTGGTCTGAGGGCAATGCAAAAACGTGTATGAACTATTTTTAGCTTGGCTATAAAGAGAGAATTAAGCTATCAGAGGATAGAATTAGAACAGAACCACCATCCTAAACTTGGGGATTAGAGTCTATACCTTATAATTAATCAGGCTGAATGAAGTCATCCTGGAGTATAACTACATGAACCATTTTATTCTTCTACTGGCTCAGGGTAACAATACTTGTGAAGGGCAAAATGGTGTTGTGGTTTTGGTAAGTCAGGAAATGGCCTCGGTCACTACTGGAGATGCTGAGGGTCCCAGCCCAGCAGGGACTTAGCCTTGTAACTCTAAGGTCAACCATGACTCAGGCCTGTGCCTCAGAGTACTATGATGGGGGTCTAACACAGCCTTAGCACTTCTCAGCACAGAAAGAAAAGCAGGCACAAAAGTTGTTAAAAAAGATGGCCTTTGCTATGTAAGTGTACCAGGACCTGGCCATGAGCAGAAAGTATTACTAATATTTTATTTTCTTATGAATAACAATAAAATATTACCCTGACTGCAAGCCTGATGTGAGAGCTAGTAATATTATTGCTCTCGTAGTATTTAGTTTGCTTGTATATTCACTTGACTCCAGATGGATTTTAATTTTGTGTATGGTGGCTACATAGTATGCACGTAAAAGCTTTAATAAATCTGCTTGTTCAAACTGAAATAGGCATTTTGTGTTATGAGATTGTCTTGCTCCAAAACAAATCCACATGATTAGAGTAGTGGATTTAACTAATTGTCCTCCAAGCAGCTCCTATGGGAAAACAAAATGTTGTCTATGTTAACAGTACCTCAAACAAGGATCAGTCAGGATCAGCTAAAGCATGGTATCACATGCTTTAGTATTGTGTTGTTTACCAGATGGCAGGAGGATAATTAACATAAAATCATTATCACTTGCTTTAGTGTAAGTACCATCATAAAAGCTGGTATCTGAACTGAGTGCCAAATCCCAATATGTAACTAGTGTTGAATTTCTAGAGAAACACAGTTTAGCATTTGGATCCCAGAATCAAGATTTGGACTTGACTCTGGGTGAGATCCTGAAGTGTGAGGGATCTGAAAACCCTTATTTAGTTGCTCATGTGCAGTACTAAATTGACAGATGCTTTTCAGAGACTTCTATTCTATTCTATTCTATTCTATTCTATTCTATTCTATTCTATTCTGTTCTGTTCTGTTCTGTTCTGTTCTTTTTCTCTGGATGGCAGCAATAGCTAGTATTATTAGCAGTAATATTAATTAGATTATTATGATTTATAATAATACCTACATTGTGTTGATGAAAATGTGAGAACAAATGTAGAAATGCCTCTCAGACTGCAAAGCGAGCCTGGAATGAGCAGAGGTGCAGATGTCCATATAGTTTCTATTTAAAGGCAGGTGGCATGAGTCCAGCCCTCAGTGCTTCAGTTTTCACTGTAACACGGTGTGAACTTTGACCTGGAAAGACCTGGATAGGAGAAAAGGCTGGGTCACTCCTTCTACCAGTTCAGTGCTTCTTTTTAGCAGGGAGAAGGTAGAAGCATAGCTGGAATGATTGCTCCAGGACTGCTGGCTCTGGAAAAGGTTGTTTTATCTAGTTTAGAAAGAGGCCAGCTCCTAATATTCCTTTTTTGCATGACTGGCCCTTCTCATTGAGTGATGCAAAGAATTGTCAGGGCACTGGAAGGTTTTTTTTCATTTATGACATAATTATAGGCAAGGAGATCAATGGAGGCACTGATAATCAAGAAATTCTGTGACACCAGTGATAATTGCCTGACCAATGTTACAGCTCTGTGATGAGGACATAGGTTGCACAGACACAACACAGCTGCAAAATCCTGCAAAGAACCCCCAGACGTGTTCTTTGGAGTGGCTGCAGAGGTGATCAACACAGACAATTGCAGTTTGATCCTACTGCAGAACGGTGGGGTGTGGTAGCCTAAAACCTGTGGTCTCTACCCATGGGACCTACTCACACAACTGCATGATCCTGCTCCTATGATGAAAAGGCTAAAGAAAGATATGGATAATATTGCCTGCTATGCTTAGTTTGTACATGATTTCAGGATGTGAGTCTCCAGGTCTATTTAACTGACACCTCTCTGTGCATCAGGAAAGGTTTAATAAAGGATCCAATTACTTGAATTTCACTGAGATTTGTGAATGTCATGTTGTGATGCTCCTTTGAAACTGCCTGCCTGTATTCACACTAAAACTGCAGGGAGAAGCCAAAGTACAAGCTTTTCATTCTGTACTTTTGTACCGTAGACAACTGGCCACTTGTGGGTCACTTTACATATTCTGGAACAGAGCAGTCAAAGCCAGTGTGTAACACACTCTGGTGTTACATGCTCAAAGACCACTGAAGCAGATAGCAATTCTCTAGTAAAATTCTTCCAAATGAGCTTTTTTTTTTTTTTTATGTTATCACTGTCAGAAGGGGAAGAGCTGACCTTTTTTATTTTTCCCCTGAGTCAGTCATTACTTACGTTTTTTCCCATTACGGCTTGCTCTGCCTTGTCTGTCTTCAATGTTATGTTCCTGTGTCATCATTTCTACAATTATCCATTGCCCTGCACTATCTAGTGGAAGACCAGTCAGGGTGCTGCTGTGTCTGTACTGTATTTTTTGCTGTCAAACCAGTGGCTTCACTTAATATGTATCTGGTGCCGTGAGTAAGTGAAAAGCAATGAATGCAAACTCCTGGCAGCAGACATCTAACCAAAAAGTCCATGAAAGGTACTGGAGAGCATCTAAACCAAAGCAAAACCAGACAAACCTTCCTTTGCACCTGGAGTGAGATGGTAATTTACAGTCTGGATAGCTAGATCTGAACTAGTCACTTTTTAGTCAGTGGAGAAAGAGATACAACGACAGCTGGCACTTGCACAGCCTAAGATGGACTTTCCTCTCCATTGACCAAAAACCTGGCAACCCTGGAGTATCCTGGAGAACCAGTGAAGCTACAGAACCCCAACTAGAAGCACCTCAAGTAGAGTAGCTGATTCCCTCCCAAAAGCACCCCAGTGACCTATTTGAGAATGCTCTGTGCATAGAGAAAAAGTTTGCCCCACCAGTTTTCATCACCGACAGTTACTGAGTGGGTCATTAATATGCTCTGTAATTCCAGCCTAACTATTCTAATGTGCATTGATTACATCTTATGTGGGAAAAAAAGGCTCATTGCTTATTATTGGTTGTCATATATCTCCATAGAAAAGGTAAAAGCTTTCTGCTGGCCTCATGCAAATGAAAGGGGAAGGATCACTTCCTTTCACCTGCTGTCAATATGTTTTCTTTTCCACTATCCAGTTGTGGGTGCAGGTATTGGGGTGTCACCAGTGGCAGAAACTGTCTCACTACTTTGCCATGGCTGGTGAAAAAAATCATCATGCAGCTGGAAAACACCTCTGGGATACAGATCAAAGTGTCATGTATGCAAAGACAACAGAAGAACACCACTTTGTTGCCCATGAGTATTTCCTTTCCACCCAATTACAGTCCCACCATTAGCTTTCTTGTGAAAAATTCTTTTTTTGATTTACTTTATATCAGCTGTTGCTGTTGAGAAACTATTTCTAAGCCCTTCTCTGTAGAGCTTATTTGTGTATAAACAGACCTTCATGTTTTTAAACAGATATTTCACATTCTTCTTTAACACCTTATGTGGTCTTTGGGAGCTCACTGAATCTTGGCAAGGGTGGAAAAAAGTCAGGACTGAGGGTCCTGTGAACTTTTCAGCTGCATTCAAAGACTATATGTGTGACTGTGAGCAGGTTACCTCCATCCACCACCCCATGCTCTGCCAGGCCAGGTGAGACCAGGCAACCTTCACAGGGATGCTCGTTGGATGGCGAGGTCAGACCACATGTATGTGTGTACAGCCTTTGTGGCTCAGCATCCACGTCTTACTGCACTTCAGAAATGCTTAAAGAGGCTCCATGTCAACAACCTCTTTGAACATCCACAGAAAACCACAGAGAAATACAAAATACTAGTAATGTAGACAGATTATGTACTGTAAAGTAACCAGTACGGCCTTTGCAGGGCTTTTGACCTTGCAGGTCCTTCCATGAGCGTGGCCCACATAATTTCTCACCCCACATACAGTAGCTAGCATGCCTGCAAGGCTCTTCTTAGACTAATTCCTGCTAATGTCATGCATGGCTAGTTAACCTCCATTTGATCTGTCTTTTAGAGATTTATTCATCAATAAAGGCGTTATTACTCCTTTGATGATAGTTAGTATCATTTATATGAATTGTCTATTGATGGACACATTTAACAAAGGGTGTTTATGTGCTGAACAATCACATAGTTTATTTATCCAATAATCATATAATCGATTAGAAAAAAAATTCAAGTTGAAGGACTTCTTTGAGATTTAAAGATTTCACAGTTTCCATCTGTGTCCAAGATGTTTAATTTGTGTTAGTTATGTATTACATTTCACTAGTATTGTTCCTACAAGAAGATCTTATAGATCAACCTCTGACAGCTCTCAGGTAACGACTGAACCTGGCTAGCTTGTTTAAGATGATCGCTTAGGTATTTTTAATCACAAATGACAGTATAAAAAATAAGAAATACTGTGCAGTGAATGTCTTGAGGTACTCTCAGAGAAAGTTACTACTGATCACACTCACTTTTCAGACAAAGTACTTTTTCTGCACTAGGACCATCATTCCTACAGTGGTTTCAAATGCCTGTTGATGACTGAAAGAGAGGGAGCCCATTTCTCTGATAGATTTCTCTGGCCAATGTCATTACATTTCCACAAGGCATAACTTTGCTTTTTTATACTCAGATAAAAATCCAAACTGAATCAGAAAACCTTTCTTGTCTAGCAAGTCCTGTAGAGCTTCTATTGCTCTTAGATTGAGGCACTGCCAGCTCTTGTGCAGCAGAAGGACTACAGAGACCATCAGAGATGAAACAGGGCTGCACAGTGCAAGGCCCAGCAGGGACCTTGGCACCCAGGGACAAAAGCTTTGTGGATCAATTACTACACTATACAACTTATTCCTTACGATAAGGAGAAAGACTTTAAGAGTGCAGGAGAAAAATTCCAAGGATAAGGGCTGTGGGGTCATTTATAAAACTGGTTTTTCACCCTTTGTATCACAGCAAGAAGGAACTGAGTTCATGTTGGGACCTTAACAAGAGGCAGGCTCAGCTTCTGTGATCAGAGCCCAGCTCCACAGAATCAGTCACAGTTATCACTTCTGGGATGTCTAGCTGTGACACGGATTCCCTGTTAAAATACCCTCATGAGCAGGGAGGTCTGAAGAGGATTGGTTTGCTATTATTAGTTACTGACCAAAAGCTTTTGCACTCTGGTTTGGAGGAATTTTTGATCTTTTGATTTTACAGGAGACTGGAATCGATAAGCCAGGTGATTTCAAGGGCTGCAGTTTCAATCAGACACCCCCTCCCCACTGCCCACCCAGAAGACTATGACCACAGCGAAGGACAAGTCCTGGGATTTGAAGGTTTAAGCTGAGGCCACCAAGTCCCGTAGCTTGAGCACTACCAGTTTTGTAACAGCCTGAGCTAAGCTCTGGGAGCAGCAGCTTAGCTGGCTGATGTTCCTGTTAGATGCACTTGCAAGTGGCAGAGAATAAAACCCTGATCCTGTGAAATCTGGTGGGTGGAGGCAGAGGGCTTTCAGAGCTGAAGCAGTGTCAGTGGGGTGGTGAACTTGCTGCACCCCGAAAGGGTTAGCATGTCCTTCTTTCCTGAAAATAAATGCTAGAGAAAACTTTCCTTGTGAGAGGTGGTATAGGGGGACTGATAAAGAAAGACAAATTCAGATATTACACTCTGTATGTCCTTCCCTGCCCTCTTTGCATGGCCGTTCCTCTGACATCCCTTTCTTGAAGGTGACATAGAGCTGGGTGCTGATCTCAGACCTCTCAATCTGAAGTGCTTTTACCCTGAAGTCACTGTGGTGCAACTGAAATCTGTATTCCATACTTTTAACTAGTTAAGAGTATTTTTTTAATTATTTCTACGTTATTTTTGTTAACTAACTCTCCCTTCTGAGTGAAAAGTAAGACACGTTGACACTTTCTTTAAACTTTGTACTTTAGAAGCAGCACTCTCTTGTCTTTGTTCAGGGACTCTGGTAAAGTCTTCAAATAATCCAAATGTCAGTAGCAGCAGCAGAGATGAAGTTACTGAGACCCAAACCTGCAGCAGTCACGAGCCCATCAGAGCTGAGACCCAGCAGATGGAGCTGCTATTCATGTTCCCTTCCCAGGAAATGTGGAAAAACATTCACACCTTCTTAGCATGCAGCCCAGCTGGACGTGCAGGGCCTTTCTGCCACTACAGACAAAGCCACCATTGCATTTTATCTATATACATATGAATTTGTGTCCATGAGTGTACCATGTGTATATACTAGAACGTACATTTCTGTATGTGTGTGTATAAACATGTACACACGTGGGGCTGAATAGCCAGGTACAGATGTGCTTACACATGTGCACATGACCAGCACTGTGTGATGTTTCTGCAATACTCATCAATGCCTTCACAAGAAAACATTTTGTACACAGAACCCTGTAGAAAAAGCCTTACTAAATGTATGTGCCTTTGTAGCAGAAAACAAAAATACAAAACAGCCTGTTGGGGTGATAATGATGTAATAGAGGAAGACAGAGATCTCCTGGAAATAGCATTAATCCTCACCTTTACACCTGTTTTCTTGGCCCTGGATTTACTTCAGCAGTGGTGCCAACTTGCTTTGTGTGTTCTACTCTGATCACTCAAGCTGTAGGGGAAGAACAAA
Source organism: Lepidothrix coronata (assembly GCF_001604755.1). Lineage (NCBI taxonomy): Eukaryota > Metazoa > Chordata > Aves > Passeriformes > Pipridae > Lepidothrix > Lepidothrix coronata. The sequence continues at coordinate 1,339,711 of NW_016690265.1, forward strand.
TTCCTTAGGCTTATCACTCTTTAAAATGTATTTGTTCAAGGCTATGATGTGAAGCTCCTACCACAAACCTTATGCATGGGACAGTGGGTATCTGTACTGCCTAGGGAGAGGGCAAGAAGGAAACACCTCTGAACTTCAGACTTTGTGGTCCCTTCCCTCTTGCTTATGAGAAGAGCTGTAGGTGTGTCACTCTGCCAAACAGGAGCAGCCAAACAGGAGACATGGAATCATCCCTGCCCGTGGAAGGGTGCTTGCTGGCATAAGGAGCTGAAGCATAAGTGAGAGAAATGTTGATTAATCTGGCTTTTCAGAAGTCTGGTACCACCACTGGGCCAACACAGTGACCCAGGCACACTTGCAGCTCATCTTTGTACCTGTGCTCCCCACATAACTAAACTGTTGTCTGAGCTTTAGACCCCGGATGGCTTACATCTGTATCACTTGGTGCTCAGAAGTAGAGTTGCTCCTTTTCTTCCTCCCCCCAAAAGATAAATCATTGGCACAAACCATCTGATAGCATCTCCAGCTACCTGGTACCCTCCATGGTGGACAGGTGAGAGCGGTAGATACTGTAGGTCTAATTTGTAATTGAGTTTCAGGACTAAACTGCACCTGTGTTGCATGTCTGCACAGGTAAGTGATAGCTGAGGAGTGACACCCAGTACTTCACACAGAGGACCATGGGGAAAATTGGAAGCTTTTTAACAGTTCAGAAATCCCATTGCCTAATTTGGAGAAATGCTTTGTGAATTAATTCAACAATGACTTAGCACAAGCTGAGTCCTAGAAAAAAGCTGACAGAGGCCATTTGTGTTGCTCTGCCGTGGACCTGATGCTGAGATATTTAAATCACTCCCCGGTGTCCTCGGGCGCTGGAAGGATGCTGGAGGTGACTGACCACGGGGGTAGGATTCCATCATTCTGAAGTGATGCTCTTCTTCCCCAAACCCACCTTACAGCCCAAGACTTTTCCACGGGCTTTGGTGCCATCCAGTGGCAGCAGTGCTGAAAGGAGTGTCACATTCCAAAATCCTTGCTTCCTCGGCGGTCCCGGGGCACACACGAGGAGCTTGCAAAAAAGATTAAAGTTTTTTCTCCCAAGTTTGAGACTGTGAGACAGTGAAAGTGCAGTGGCCAAAGAGAAACTTTTAGCGGTGTTTGAACCAGGCAGAAGATTCAGTTTTTTAAAATTAAAAATATGTTAAGAAAAAAAGGGCAGAAGCTTGGCTTTGAGAAATGATTGATGAAGCTGGCTTAAAGACTGTGTCTGAAAATCGCATCAATATTCTACAGACTTTCAAGTGTTCTGAGATTTGAGACAAACAAAATAGCTGGTTCTTCAGCTTGGGTAAACTACTGAGACACAAAATCAGTGGAGCCAGTCTGATTCTACCAGAAATTAGGCTGATCTGAAATATGTACGGTCTAGGGTTTAATTTTGTTGTCTTCTTTTTTAATGTATTTCAACACCATATCACTGAATTGATAGCAAAAGGGATTCATGGAGTTCATGTTGTCCACATCAAGTGCCTCAAATTCTCCGTACTGAGAACAGAGTCTGCCTGAATCAAGGTTAGCATGGCCTTGGCTAAAACACATCTCACAGCATGTGTACAGCTGAAATTTTAAGGAAATTAAGATTAGCTTATTCCCATGGGCAGTTGTCTGAACTCTTAGAGATGGAAGGCATCTTCCTAATTCAAATTTTCCTGTCTAATCCTCCAGACACTGGATCTTGTTACAGTTTTGACAGTGGACCTCTGGTACATTTGCACTGTAACATCTGTTTGCTTTGTGTTTGTAGATGAGGAAGGCTAAAAATAAGAATCTACATCAATCTCAGGAATTCTCTTTTTGAATCTAGTAAGAGAAGGAAATGCAATGACTTTTTCTTCCTCTCCCTCAATGAATGTAGCTAGCTAAGAAAAAACACCTTGGAATAACATAAATGATTAGTATTTGTGGTTTTTTGTTTAGGTTTATGATTATTATTTTTTATTATTGTTTTTGTTTTGTGGGTTTTTTTAAGAAACATTTTGCCTGTATAACTATTTAAGTACAAACTTAAGAACTTGGATTATTTTTTAGCGAAGAATGTAGTAGGACTGTTAGAAACACACATAATTCAAATCCTCAGCACTTGTCATTGAGACCAGGGTAGAAAATACATCAGCTGCTTTCCAAACCTGCTGATTTTAATCTAACTAAACATTGAATGAAAAAGCAAAAATACCCAATAACACTTTGGCTAAGTTCTCTGAAAAATACCCAGCATGTTAGCATAACCCTGATAACCCAGGCCTGATTTCAAAGCTAATGGCCAAAACTTTGGCTTCTGTGATTCACTACTGCATAAAGTAACAGGAATGAAATAATATTATACTGAATGTTTTGCCTTGGATTTATCTAGGGTTAAGCAGTGCAGGTTACAGGAGGAACAGTTCATCCATCCTGCCCTCACACAGCATGTGTTTCTGTGTAACTTTAAGTCTCCTGGGATCATGAAGATACATTAGACACCTTCTTTTTTTCAATCCTGCAATTTTTTTAATTGGTCACTTGGCAGGAAAGAATCAGGCCTAACTTAGACAGACTTGTGAGCTAAATAATACAGAAAAATAATCCCCTGGCACTATGGAGAAAGAGACTCACTTATCTGAAACATCCTTCTGCAGCACAGCTGTGACTACTGCACATATGCATCCCATACTGATGTCCAGCCTTGCTCCTAGGGCAACTCTCAGCTTCTCCCCTTGCTCCCATTCTGGCTGCAGCATCCTCCTCCCAGAATAACAGGCAGTTACTACACCTAATTGGTAGGTATAACTTTGTCCTACCATTGTGGTTATCTGCTCTTTCTCAGCATGTCTTAGCAGCTTATGTTTACCAGAGCTGACAATAACAGCCAAATTTATGTAACCAGAGTGCAAATAACTATATTTTGGCTGTGAGTGAGAGGCAAGACCCCTGTCCTGATTAGAGTTATGTCAACAGTGACTCATGGAATGCATATGCCCAGATATTTTGCCACTTTTGAATATTTTCCTCCGAAGTTCAAGGCACCCCTGTCAAGGATTGTGTGTCAGGACAAACACCCCCATGCTGGTGTTGCATTACACCATTTCTATCATGCTGTAGCTCTGTGGGGTTGTTGCCTTCCCGAAATGATGTCATTCCTCACTGCCTTCCCTTCCCTAGAAGTACAGACAGGGCAATAGAATCCCAGGGGCTCTTTGTTCTGGCTCCCCGTGCGTGCTAATGCCTGATCCTTGCTTTCACTGCCACTGCTGGTGGATTATGCTGTTGCATTTTACAGTCACACCTGTGTGATCCAGCAGGGAGTATGTTCAGTGACCTCCCAGGGCCAAAAGTGCTGCTTTCTTATTCTCCTCTGTTGCCTCCAGGCTTTCTGGCCTGCGTGCTAGCATGTTGCCTTTCAAATACTGCCTCTCCATACTTTTGCTTGTTAAAAGATTATTTCGTCCTTAATATTCTACCACTGAAGTTGTTAAAAGTTAGCAGGGGATTTTTGTCAGAAAACAGCTTTTTGTAAAATTGAGCTGGCAAGTTGACTACCTCAATTATCAACTGCTTACATACCAAAAGCCCTTTAGACCTCCACGATTGTCTCATCAAAGGCAAATCCGTTCAAGATGTCCCTCGGCATTTGCCTCTCCTCTCTACAAGCTGAATATTTGTGTTGCTTTAACTTGATAAATCATCAGAAACACAGCAAAGGCTGAAGCTTTTCTGGAGGTGGCTTTGGGAGCAGCAGGCACACAACAGCCGGGCAGATCACTCTCTGAATCCCTTCATCTCGCATCGCAGCTCCTTCCCAAATGTACTGCACAAAGCAGAAATGCAAACACTAAAGGGCCGTTTACCTGAGCAGCATTTTCAGTGCCGAGACCCTTTCCAAGAGCACCGCTGACACTTGGTGGTACGAGGGGGAACTGCACAGCCCTGCTCCAGATGTGCGAGATGCCTTTACCCATTGCTGCCTCTCTGCACACTCAGGCTCGTTTACCTTCTTTTCAAGATAACAAATCAGAGCACTGGAGCCAGCTTGCACTGGAGACCACTGGGACTCTGCCTGCTTCCATTTGTTCCCAGTGTCCTTAGTGTGAAGGGCCCTGCTAAATAATTACATGCAAGTTATTTACCAAAGAATAAAGAACCTTGAACCGACTTTCTAGAAGATGGCCAGGATATTCTTCTGCCTCGCTGGTCTCTAAGGTTTGAAAAATAAAGAACATTCGTAATTCAGGGAATGCAGTATCCTAATCTCTTTCTACCACTGAAGGGATCTAGGCCAGTTTAAAGGACAATCCATCCCACTGGAGACCCACGAGCTCTTATAGAGGTGTGTATTGATAAAGTCACAGAATGGTTTGGGTTGGAAGGAACCTCAGAGATCATCTAGTTCCAATCCCCTTGTCATGCAGGGTTGTATGTAGCACGCACCAACAGCAAGTAGACATCTAAATTTGGTTCCTCAGTTAGATGCCTCGGGCAAAGTGGGATGACTGCATCCACAGTGGGTTAGACTCCTCTCTGAGTTTATATATAGATGTGTGTGTAAAAAGAAAAAAAAATAGTTTGAATCCTCCACGTGTGCAGAGTAGTAAGAGCTTCTTTAGGTACGCACTCAGAATTGCAAGCAATGGACTGTGGAAACGACAGTGACAAAAACAAAGCCAGAGTGGAGTCCCATAACCACCAACAATTAGGCAAACACTACTGCAAAAGCAATAGCATCTCAGAGATTAAAGGAGGAAGAAGGTTGCCCAGCTGTTGCCACAATGCAGGGGTCACCCTTTGGGTTGCATGGAAAGATCTGCCCAGATGAAGCTGAGCTTCCTCAGCAGGTGTCTGTGTCATGGACCCTGCCATGCTTATTATTTTCTGCTCTTTTCACACTGCCACAGGCTTTCAGCAATTATCATTGGCCAAAGTCTGCAGGGGAAGTAAAGGATTGCTTGTCCCTGCCTGTCCCCAGGCCTGGGGAGCCTCTGGGGAGATGTGTCAGTGTCAAAGTCATTATTGGGCAAGGGGCAGCAGTGTGAAAGTGCACAGGAGGTCAGAGCAGATGCTTGGTTCTCTCTCAATATCATTGAATCTCTGTGGATTATTTGAGGGGGATCATGTAAATCTTGACTAATGATGAGAAATATTAAAATTTCAGAGGATTTATGGGCTGTCCATAGTTTGTCCACTCCACATAGCTGGTGATTTCCCCATGCAGGCCCAAAACAACTGTAAGTTTTTGTAATTATTAAATATTAAATTGTGGGTCCCCAATATCAAATGCAACTAAAATTCCCCCTATGCCTGCCTGGTGGAGGGCTCAGAAGAGAGAAGCACAGTCATCACAAGGATAGAAGAGTGCAACAGTCATTGGTTATGGCTTCCAACTACAAGTCAGCAGTGGTCTAAATTTTTCTTAACTTGCAGGTTGTATCCTTAACAATACATTAAATCTGTGTTTCCACTACTCAGCTGCAAAATGCAATGCAGGTTTTCTTTCCTTTTTTTTTTTCTTGCCTATTTTTCCCATTTGCAGCACATCCTCTGCATAAGCATGCCTTTCTTTCATGAGGTACAAAAGGCCCTTCAGCTGGAGTCTTTCAACATGACAAAAGATAGTGTCTTTTGACTACCCATATAGCATCTGTCCAGTTTGCTGGAGACCTGACTCTCTGCAGGAACAGTTTAACGTCTTTCAGAAGATCTGGTCGAACTCATTTCCCTTCTAAAACAAACACAAAACGCCACCTAAGTCTGTTATATTTCTGCTCATGTGACAGTTTCGTGTAGAGTTCACAGTGAGATCTCAAAAAGATCAGTGTTGCCTCTGTGAAAGCCTTGTGTTTTCTGCATTGGTTTTTTATGCCTTATAAGCAGCAACTTTGCTCTCTAACCTGGATTTGAAGCAGAAAATAGATATGCTAGCTGGTATGATTTGTATCACAATGTCAGGGAGGGTCCACTGCTCTTGCTACAGTCACAAATTTTTGCTGTCATGGCTAGGGAGTCAGAAGACAAAATTAACGTATTATCGTTTTGGGGGAAACTTCAGTGCAAATCCTGAGTATTACTAGTGCATGGGATTCTGGGTGCAAATTCCCAAAAGAAGGTGCTGAAGCCAATACAACCCTTCTCAGTGTCTACAGCTGAGAGAAAGAAAAGTGCTCTCTACCACTAAAGTGGTGGGATTTTCAGCTCCTCACACTGCAATTGGATGCAAAGAGCTCTTCTGGCAGCTACCAAAGAAGTGTGGAGTGAGCTTAGTGGTCACCTATCTGTTAAACATAAATTTGAACTTCAAGTTTACGAAGGAGTGATAAATGATTCAACCACTCCAGTACCATGAATCCTCCTGAGCAGCACCTTTAACCTTGCTCAGGGAAACACTGCTGGTTAACAATATTGCAGAAACAGGCCATGCTCAGAAGTGTTTCAGTCTGTATGAAGAAGAAAAAAAAATTATTTTTCCCTCAGCCTGAAGCTGTCTGGACAATGTTTTTTCCTTTGGAAATACCCTCAGAAAATAGCATATGCCATTGTATCATAGTACAATAGTGTCTCATGCCTTGTACGTTCATTTGTTTTTTACCTATCTAGCTATCTAAAATGGAAAAAAAAAATAAAAAGAAGAAAACCTACCCCAGGTGCATATCAGATATCTAGGATGAGAAATTACTTTTACTATTGAACTGATAAGGATTTTAAAGGTGTACTTAGCCCTATAATTAAGGTCCTGGTTTGAAACTAAGTAGATCTGGGTCCAAATCCCGTCCCTTGCAATAGATTTCTTGCTATGCTTGATCAAATATTTGTAATAGTATTTCTGAAGTACTCATCAGTGACCTAATATTATTCACTTTGAAGCCTAGAGGAATTTTTCCATTTACATCAGTGAGAGTAGAATTTAGGAAAAAAAATCAAACCAAAACCAAAACCAAAACAAAAAAAAAAAACAAAACACAAAAATAAAAACAACAACAAAAAAACCCCAAACAAACAAAAAACCAAACCAAACCAAAAAAAAACCACCAAAAATTAGATCTTTTGAAAACAGTGTGAGATTATCCATATTTTGATCATTTTTGGAGGGTCTGTCCTTCCTCCACTGTTTATTTGTTTTGTGTTTTTATGGTCATTCCTCAGTGTACTTTCTGTTCTCTTGTATGTTTATACAGTATTGATTGTGGTGAGCTTTGACACTGGTTCATGCTCAGGAGATCCAAAAACAAAAAAAACCCACAACAATAACAATAAATGTCCATGGTCAGGGATATTGCCTGTGATTTGAGAGTCTTCCTATTATCTTCTATGCACATTGAGAGCTGCTTTTGTATCAAAGTGTCTTCCTACATGAAGAAAAACAAAGCTAGAAGTTAGCCAAGCCCTGCCTGGGAAGCTGCCTGCAGAGTGCCCTGTGGCAGCTAGTCATGGAATGAATGGGATGTCCCGGAACGGAACGATGCGGAGCAGATAGACCTGGTCTGTGGATGACTGGGAAAACAGCAGGAAATTCTCCAGTTGTGCAAGGCAAAGAGCAGCTCCACCTCTTTGTGCTCCAGGCCCAGGGCTATGCCTGACTGCACATGGAAGGAATTTGCATTGCCAACAGGAGCTGATCAATAGGAGCTGTCTGGGAAAGCGGCTTGTTACTTTTAGACAAGCAAGGGGTGGCAATGAGAAGCGGGTGGCACGTGGTCTGGGTTCGGAGGGAACTGTAATGGGCTGCTTTGTTTTGACATAACTGTAATGGTCTTTCATGTGCAGCTGTATGTAGATAAGACAATGCCAGGATAATGCTGGACATTCAGATGCAAATTAATTGTATATGTGACTGTACACTGCGTTATTTTTTTCTTACAAGGTGTTTTGGAAGATTTTTTTTTCCCTGAGAACTACACTACTTCCTGGACATGTAACCTAGTCTACCACTAAACTTTTCCAAAAGAATAGTCTTATTTTCAGATTCTCTAACTCTGATAACCAAATACAGAGTCTTTATCACTTCCAGCTCTCCTTCCCCTTTGTTAGAAGCAAAGACTCTGGCTCATGGGGAAAGGAGAGTGTTCTGTATGGTGGAGGTGGGTTTTCGTATTCACACAATGCAAATAATTTTTTTGCTTCACTGAGATGTTTGGGAGAAGGTATGGTGGGAAGGACAGGGAGCAAGAGTGCTGGACTGGTGTCTATAAAGGTATAGTAAAGTTTCCTATTTGGGGCAATAAAGCCATAGGCACTGTAAGAGGATGAATAGAAGAGAACAGGATTAAGATTAGCATAGGAGATGTAATCAAAATTATACCACAGTAGCAGGAAAAAACACAAAAGCTTTTTAAATTGTTATCTCTGGCTTTGTATATGTCTAATGATGACTTCCATCAGTTAACCTTGCTTGCTGCAATACTTAACATAATAGATGACAGGGCTAATGCATCTTAAAATTACAGTTTTGTAAAGGTGGAAATAAGCAAGAGTCCCTCCTTTCTGTTTTCCCATAAATCCATAAATGCATGTCCTGACAATCTCAGGAATGAATCATAAGATTTAGTTCATAAAAAATGACTGGAAAATACTAAGCAAACTCAGTCCTCACCTGTGGCTGATTAAATGCACAACACTATAAAGGAGTAATTCAGAGATTGGCTGGTGTTGCTCTGAACTATCAGAAGGGTGAGTAATGCCTTAAAATTAGGGCTGTAAGATAAATAAGTGTTGAGGACTGTAGAAACTTCAAGGGCGTGAAGTGAAACACTCAGAATTCACGGCAGCTTCTTTAGCTCTTTTTCCTTGTGTCAATGCTATCCTAGGCTGCATTTTACACTTAACTACCTGTGTTGCTGAAGGTGTCCAAGACCTTGATTCAAACCCAGTGACAACCATTCCTTTTGTTTCAAGGTCAACGCTAGTCTGGTCAACATCTCAACTATGTGCAACCTTGAATGATATCTAAATCTGACCTTCTGTTTCAGCTGTTTTATAGAGCTTTAGGCCTTCTCTCCCATATCTCAACAGGGCTTGAAGAAGATGGTGGGAGGCTCAACATGATTCCTGTTAATTCCTTTACTGTTCCCAATTTTTACTCTTTTCTTCTGTTTGTTCTGATCTGATTTCACTTCAGGCTTTATTTTCCTCTCACAAGTAGTGATTCAAAGCAGGAATAATTGGTCTGACGTCATCTAACAGATTTTTTTCTTTCATTTACGCTGGTTTTACTCTAATTGTTTTTGTGAGGCTTGGAGTCTGTCCTTTTAATGTTTAACTCCTAAATACCATGGTGATGTCCTTTATATAAATATTACTAATGAACAATCTGGAGCACATTTTTACATGGAAAATGTAACACGGAAAATTCAAAACAAACTTCTCCTTGGAGTACCACTTTTTAAATTCCAGGCAATCATGAGTGCAGTTGACAGCAATAGAGTTCTTCAGAAACTGAATCATGATTACAACCCTACTAAGCTCTGAGCCAGACTTCCTGATGTAGTTGGGCAAAATACAAGATGGAGATACAAAGCCCTACTTTGCACTACATTTCATATCCTGAGATGGTGCCCAGAAGGTTAAAAGCAATAAGGAGCTTGCATAACATGGAAACAGATCTTAATTCAGGTAGTGACAGCACCTGAGCCTAAATGGAGAGTGAACAAGCATTGCTTGAGTAGTGTTGTAGGGTCATGGTAGTTTCATCTATATATTCTGCGAGCTGGCAAAAGGAATCTCATGCAAGCTGTAAGAAATAGCATGTTATTCTTCAATGAGACCACCCTAGCACAGAGCTTAGACTTACTTGAAGGTACCTCCTACAGCAAAGGGTCACTTTAGCCACAGAGCACATGGAGAGCAAAGAACAGCTTCTTCCTCTTTGGGCAAAATAGCCAGAGCTCACCTTCTTTTTCACAGCACCCGATGACAGTCAGGTGGAGCTGCCTGTCTCTATAGGAGTAAATCACATAACCATAGAATATGCTGAGCTGGAAGGGACCCACAAGGGTTATTTAGTCCAGCTCTTAGTCCTACACAGGGCCATCCACAAGAGTCACACCATATGCCTGAGAGTATCATCCAAACACTTGAACTCTTGGCAGGCTTGGTGCTGTGAAACAGGCTAGAGCCTGCTCTGGCCCTGAAAAGAACTGGCAGCACACAGCTCATATCTGCATGCCTGAGGACATCCAAAATATGATGTCCTCATCTACAGAACTCATTGGGAACAGGCTGTTTGGGAGCAGCCTCATTCACATCTCCTAAACTGTACTGAGGCATGTCTGGGAAAGCATCATTTGGGTTAAACAACAATTAAAAAATGTGGGTGATTTTAAGGCACTCCTCAGGTCCATGAATTGATCTGTATAGTTCAGTGGTATATACTATAGCTGCTGTGACCCAGCTAGTGTGAAAAGTATATAAAACTGATCTCAGAGTTCAACACATTACCTGTGTAATAAAAACCATGCCAATCTCGATTATTTCTCTTGAACAAGAATCAGCACTGACATGGATCCTTCACTGTTCCTCTTTGAAGTAACCTGCCACGTGTCAAAAGTAACCCACAGACAGGCTCTAACTGTGAATAGAGTCCACATCCCCACCAACAGCGTGTTGAGTGGCTGGCTGCCAAAACCAGGCTAATGTAATTAAAAGAAAATTGCCTCTCTGTGGGTTTTCACTTCCTTGGTCATAGCAGGTGCCTGTACTGGGTGGTAAAATGCATCTGCAGCTGCTACAGCTGTTGCTCTGGCACCAAAGCAAGAGTCCAGTTAAAACCCAGGAAGGGTATACTATGTTCAGCTTTTAAACCTTAGACAGCAGCCTGCCATCATTTCATTCCAGGGCATTTATTGAAATTAGCATGTGGTGGCTGGAGGATTTGCTGGGGTTTGTGCAAGCTTTTCTTTTTTTTTTTTTTGAAGGGTAGAAGGGGATTGTTTTGAGGTTTCTCTTTTAAACCCCTCTCTGAGGAAATTATCCAGGCCAAAGATGCTGCCAACCACTTTCCCTATAGAGATGGCTCTTGGTGCAGGGTGAGGTAATGAATGACACATGTGAAGAGCACCCGCTTAGCAAATACTGGGCCCACTGACAACAGCCAGGCATTTGGTGTAATTAGAAACCAGCTTGCTGAGCTAAACGGATCGTCTGAGTCACCTTTAGACAGCCGAGTGCCAAAGCACTGTCTGCAGTGTAATTTGCTGGTCAATATCTTTTACAAAAGGCTCCCTCTCTGTGCTGCCTCCAGTGCCTTTGTTCGCTGATTATAAACTGCTTGCAAGGTGCAGTAGCCTGGCAGCTTCTTTGGCATCCAGTGATTTGCTTTGAGACACTCCTAAATCCACAGCAAAGCTCCTGGTTTTCTTTCAAGTTGTCATTCACTGGGGTGATGAGGGGCAGAAACAGAGCTCTAGAGAAAGAAGCTTCTAAAGACCTTTAATGTTGTAAGTAACTGAGACTACATAGAAAGAGGGAGAAGGAGAGAGACCTGGTCTATCGACAGTGCTGGAATAAAGCCAGTTTGAAAACATAATTTCCCTTTGAATAAAGAAGCTTTTGCCCTCTACACCCTACACTTCCACAGTCATTGAATCAACAGTTGCTATTATAAGGCAGCAGGTTTTTTCCTCCATAATCAATGCAGAGATAGAGTTTTATACCTAACATTAGAATAGTGTCTCACCTGTGTCATTCTGATGTGTTAGTTCATCTTGCCTGTGAGGTACAGCCTGGGAGATGGAAATAAACCAGGTCTTTGGCTATGACAGCTTAGTTTCTGTGCAAAAAAACCCCAACCTGGAGTGGAGGAAGAGCAGTGAGGAGAACAGTAACAGTAAATGGGGACTTTGCTGACCTCCATTCTGCTCTTGCACAGAAGAGCTGAAATGTCCTTCCCATCAAAATAACAAAAGAGAGTAATGTTGTACATGAGTAAAGCCAGGGGATAGAGGAGCCTTCAGCAGTTACAACAGCTGTGTCCATCAGGAGCTGGCTTCAGTGACAGGTCCTTGTTTGTAATTATATGTGAAAGATGACTGTCTTTGAGTTGGGAAGAAGATAATAAAACTGTTCCACTGGGAATGAGAAGCTCAGATGTTGTTACCGTGGGCAGAACACCAACTTCATTGTAGGGGTGGTCTTCAGTGAAGGAGTAGATTCTTTCCTCTGTAGAGCACTCTCAGAGATTTTTACCCTACCTGTGTTCATCAGAACAGCTCTTTTTATTGTAGGGCCTGACACTGAAACCTCACACCCTTTCTATGGCTGTGTCCTTCTACATGCCTCCTGCAGGGACAAAGTCCCAGATTTTGCTTTGTTCCCTCCAGAGAGTTTCTGGAGAGCCATGTTTGCCACTCCAGTAAGGGATTTAGAGCTGAGCCTTTGCCTCCTTCATACTTTCTCTTGAGACTGAAAAATGAACACAACCCCTCTCCTAATTTTTGAGCCCTTATCAAAACATGAGATCGTGAGGAATCCTCCAGCAAGTAACTGTCCCACAGTGTGCAAGAGCCTCATATACACCTGGTGAAAAATAGGCATACAAAACTGGATTCCAGTGTCACAATTCAACAGTATCTCAGGGCAGGGAAATCATGTGAAAATACACTCTGATTATATCCATGCCACAGACACTGTGGGCTCACCCTAGGTGCTGAAACATATATGTCTTGTGTCACCTGAAATCTCCAAGTGCATCCAAGACTGCAGTTTAAGGTTGACCCAGGACTTCTGGTAGAAGCAGGCATGTAGAGTGGCATCTGGAGGTCAGACAGGACCTTCAGGAGATCTTAAATGGTTGTAAGTTCCTTATGTTTATACAACCTTTTACTAACCCCAACATTTTAGCTTAAAACACAGAAGTTAGGGAAAAAAGATTAAAAAAGAAACAAGAGACTAACGTGATATCAATACCTGAGGTCTCAATTGGTGTTGCATGTTTGAATATTGGCTTCTTGGACTGCTATTTCTCTGGACAGTTTGGGCAAAATACTGTACCAGTTGAACTTTGAAAATGGTTGCTGAGGAATTATGCTGCTGAGTGGCTGTTTTTACTATTGAGACCCACATTCTCAAAGCTAAATCTCTTGATGTTATGTTGTTTTGAGTCTTCGTCTTTGTAAGCATTCACCCTTTCTTGAAAGCCATTAGGGCAGTGCAAGTAGATCTTAGGGACTGCAGAAGGGAGTGTTGTTTGCTTAATTTTGGTTTTTAGTTGTCTCAGAAACTCTGGCTTTGTAAAGAAGAAAATCCTGTAATTTTTGCTGTTTTACTGGCTGTTTTACTGATTTAGTCTTACAGACTGTTTACACGCTGCTTGTAGTTTGTGCATGTGCACTGTGTGCTGAGCAAAATCTGCAAAAGGTCTAATCTGACAGCACAAGAGACCAGGTAAAAATCTTCAGGCAAAACAGCCAAATCTAGAAGTTGATGTTGAACTTTCTTGACTTACAACACTATCAGGAAAACCTGAAAACAACCAAAAACTTCTCAAACGTTTGTTTTTGACATGTTGCAAATGAAACTTTGATGTCTTTTTAAAACAACTTTTCACATTGACCTCTACTTGTATTTATATTTTTAAAGTTAAAAATGCTTTCCAAACAAGATTGAGTGCTTGATTTCAGATCATCTTTTTCCTTATATGTCATTTTTCCAGTGTTTAAGTTCAACAAGAAAACAAAGAAATTGCCTGTTCATTCACTTATGTAATTGTTGCCTAGCCTTCAAAACCTTAAATATGAACATTTTCAGGCTTTTCACAGCAAAATCAGAGGTGTTTTCTGGGCCCTTGTGAATTTTTATTTCCATTGCTTGGGACAAATGAGTGGTGAATATAAAAGGTGATCTGATTTTTCCCATTTAAAAAAAAAAAATTAAACCCAAACCTCTATGTACACATGAAGTAAAGATTCAAAGCTTGCACAGATAAGTTACTTGAAGCATTTTTTCCTAAAAACTTTGTTGACACATAATCTGCATTATAAAACACTAGATACACTGATCCAGAACTTCAGCTAACACAAATCACCATAGCACAGAGGACATTTTCTTTGAGCTAATTCAGTTTGCCCCCTCTGGAAATTTTCTGGCTCATTCTTAGTTCTTAGTCCAAGTAACTTCGTGAATATGTCCCTTAAATATTTCAGAAGTGGTCTATAAAGTTTTGGTTTATGTATTCAGAATCAGCATTGCATAGCTAATTTGCAACTTCTCCAAATAAAACAAAGTTCCTCTTTCAGGTTTTCCTAAACCTACTCAAAGGAAGCATTTTCCTTTTCCTATATGTTAGTAGCAATGGGACTTACCTGCTATCAACTGGATTTTCGTCCTTCAGGAGCTAGGTTTTGAGCTTTGGGGTGTACTATAAGGTAATGTTATGTGATGTTATGTATGTTTTATGTGATATGATGTTATTTTTTCAGTAAAACTCCCTGTATTGTTGATTTTTATCATCTTTAAAAACAACATATGGATCTTTGATATGAATATACCACATATTTTATTGGAAAATATAAAAATATTTTTCTTCATCAACCACACACAAAGATTTCATTTGGTGACTGAAGGAAAGCTCTCCAAAATATCTCTGTAAAAACTGTCTCACTAAACTCTTTCTAAAACAGTTAATTGAAATTTCCTTTCTTGTAATTTTTTGTTTTGGATTAACCATAGCAGTTATTTTTCTGATATTTTCCAGCCAATTGTTGTAATCATCATGGTCTTGTTAGGTTATTTCCTTGAGAGAACGGCTGCTCCTTTTTTTCCCTGTAGAATTCTTAGAATGAAAACATCATTTTACTGTCAGCAATGTGATGTGTTTCAGGGGAAGAAACTAATGACAGGTCATGACTCTCTTCAAGCAGGAAAAACAAGCCTTCTCCAAAGTATGAAAAGGCAAGTTGATTGCCTGTTCAGTGTCTGGGGATATTTTCTAAAGTCAAAGGATACATGGTGTGATTGTCATATTCTTGCAGTCATGGAAACGCAGAGTGTCCTAAAAACAGTGACCTTTGGCTCTTCAGCTCCCTCTGAAACATCCTATAAAAGGGAACCAAACTGAAGTAAATCAGTGTAGAATTCTACGTGCCTGATCACTCTCTGCAGCACTTTAAAGTTGGCTGCTCTACATTTCAACGATCAAATCTTTCAGATACCACACTGTATTTTCTTGGCCTATTGCTAACCTTGCTTTCCAAGCACAATATTTGCAGTAGCTCCTCTCCTCTATACACACACACACAAAACAAACTAAGATTAGCTGGTGGTAATGTTGCACGTCCAACACATGTTGCATGATTTGCCATCAGAATCCATGTACACTTTCAAAATTCTGCAGCACCTGTGGGGGAAAATAACCGTACAAGGAAATGACAGGCTTGGGCTGATACACATTTGGGTCTGGCAGAAATACTGATCCAAGACCATTTCCTGGTCAGTGTAAAGTAGACCACTACAGTGCAGGACTCTCACCTCGGTGAGGTTTTGAGTCCCCAGGATGAAACACAGACAAGTTCTTATCTCATAAATACCTGTACATGAGTAACAGAAGTTGTTGTGGGAGGACATGGTGTGTCTTCTTCATCCCCATCTACTCCCTCACCCATGGCTGGGTGCACGCTAAGCAAGCTCATGGTGCTGCCATTCCCAAATCATTTACGTTGCCATGGTTCCTTCTTAGGGCCTCCAACCTAGCAGGAGGGAGCTTGCTGGGTCCTGGTGGAGCAAAAATGGCAATTGTTCTTATAAAAGGCATCCTACAGATTTGGATCCAGGAGGTGATTATGGCTCTTACGAAAAAGTTGCTACATTTTATGAGTCTTTCTGTTGTTCTTGGTCCATTTTCAGAAGGTCAGAACAGCATTTGTGTTTAACTGTTGGGTTTTATAATTTGATGAGAATATTAACTGGTTCCTACTCGCTGAAGTAAATAACTGTGTGTCCTGAACTGTTACCACAAAAAGAGAGGGAAAACACACAGCACAGATGCCTCTATTTCACTGTCTCACTGGCAGGATAAAGGTAAAATCTGATCGTAACTAAGGGGGGTGGAGGCAGCTCTCTGCCAGCATGAGGTGGTGTTGTCTTTCATCATGTCCAGCTTGGTGCTATCTACGTGGCCAAGATCCCAAGAAGGCTGGAGAAAGCCCTTGCACTCCTCCAGTTCTCACCTGCCTTCCCCAGGGGACCTACAGCCACCCACACACATTGTGGCAGCCCTGTGCCAGGGTCTGCAGGGACTGTCGTGGTGGGCAGCCTGCAGCTTGCAGAAAACTGCATCCCTTCCTAAAAAAATCTGCAGAACTGGAGCCAGAGCTAAGAGCACCATCCTTGTTGGCATTGTGCTGAGCGTAGCAATTCCTTTCTCACAGAGAAGCGCACAGAGATGGGAACGCTGCCGACAGCTGTTCAAAAACTTGTTCTTGCTGCTCAGTTTTCCCAGTTTTTCCACTGTGTAGTACAAAGACATGTGGTGTTTCTTTCTGCCCAAGTGAACTTTTTGTCTTTTTTTTTTTTGTATTTCTAGAAGTCCTGATCCCTAGTACCTAATGTCACGTAGTAGGAAATACTTCATGCCATTTATTCATTAACTTCTCTTGTTTAATATGTATTTGGGCTCGGTTCTTCCATTTTCAGCTGTTGCTAATTTTTTTACTGGAGGAGTGACCTATATTTTTTTTGGTGGCAAAAAAGCAGTGTGGCAAAAATAATTAACCCCCTCCTCCGTGAATAAAGCTCTGTGAGACCAAGGAAGAATAGTCATGTGTCACGATATACTGGTAAACTTTAGGTCCCGATCTAATGTCCATTATCTTAATACCCAACAGCAAATAAAGTTCAAAGGAGCAGAATATTCAGCTCAGATGTTTTTCTGAACCTTCCAGACTATGAAATTTTCTTACACTCTGTCTTTCCACCTATCTGATGCTCGGACTTCAGTTGATCCTAATCTGTTAATTATGACAGATTATGTGCTGGTTGAGTAATACGTAATAGAAAAGTAAAACATTTCTGCTTGCTACCTTTGATCTGAACTCAGGTTTCTAGACGGCATGAATTAGACTGGAGCTGGTCACCCGTTCCCTGAGTTATTCTTTTACTAATATATTTACATATAATGCATAATTCTTTATCCAGAGTTTTTTGGCAAGGGTAGTCTTGAAAGAAAGAAAACACCCCATTGTCTAAAAAGCCTTTTTTTTTTTTTTTTTTTCCTTTTTTTTTTTTTTT
>NW_016690265.1:1357482-1364438 GCF_001604755.1 Lepidothrix coronata
AGTTTTAAAAAAAAAAAAAACCCCCCTGTTTAAAAAAACCTTTTTTTTTTTTTTTTTTTGGAAACTAACCCATTTTGAGTAACCTAGGGTCAGTGAATTGGGAAATTTGAGGTTATGTGTCATCCTGAGTAACACTGAGCAGTTTCTTCTGAGGCGGAATTCAAGGGTCAAATCCTAATTAATTTAACTGCAAACTCCTACCCCACATTCAAACAATTCATTATTTAACTCTACCAAACACGCACTCAGACACACACATGGCAAAATGTCACGACATGAGTGTCCCAGATGCCCTTTGGATATGCCCCATGCTCCAGCTGTCTGTCAAGCTGAAGGTTTGCCTGGATGATTTACTCAGGACAGAGATAACAAAAAGATTTCAGCTCAGTTTATTGCAACGTCACTCAGGCTCAGTGCATATCCATAAGCTTGGTGCACTTTGTTTGAACAAATGTTGCTGCCCAGAGAATTTGTAATAAATTACATAATAAATTTTAATAAGCTATAGCAAGCAGACATGTTTAAACACGTTAGCAGTATGTCTAAGTGAAGTGTTTATATTTATGTATGTCCTGTACTGCTGTTTCAAATAAAATTCTATAAAGAAAAAATAGGTTAAAAAATGACCAAATATATGCCTGATATTATTCTTCTATCTAGAGGAATTACTTTGAAAATATGTTTCTTGTTATGACATCAGGCTTATATTGTGCATTAGAGTTTTCTGTGCCTGTCCAACAAATGTTTAACTCTCAAGCACTTCTACAGAAGTTGTATGGATTTCTTTCTTGGTTTTGACAGGATTTCTGGCAATTTGTGTTTTATACTATATGCAACATAAAGAAAAACATAAACTTCAAAAATATGGAAACGCTTCCAAATCCATTGAGGATCATGTTTTTTTTCTAATAATTAAGTATTTTCTAGGTCAAAGCTAATTGCAAAATTTTAAGAGAAGAGTAAAAATGTCCCAAAATTTGAGTGGTTTTGTTCCTGCTTTCTTTCCCATTCTCTTTATTTTGTATGACTGTCTCTTTAGGGCATATTCTGGTTTTTTTTCAGCATCTTTTTATGTAAATTCTTGGTAGTATGCAAAATAACAATAATTATTGTATTGATCTTTTTTCACAAAGCACCACCAGTCTCCACATAAAAAAACCCAGTCCTAAATTACATTTAGAAGTGAATAGTTTAGTTTGGACAACAACGTGGGTCTTCGTCTTCCAACATTTATTCCAAACAGAATTTCTCTTTGCTGTTCCTGTAAGAGGGGATCTTATTGATGCATACAAATATCTTAAAGGTGGGTGCAGTAGCAGCAGCCTAAGGGGGTCATGTAGGTTTACTTCACTGGTGGCCTTACATGGATATCAAAGGAGACATCCCTGTCACCTTGATCTTGTGATGGGTGTTGTATGAATGATGTCCAATCCTATAGAGAAAATCAGTCCATGACTGACCTCATCCAGCTACAAAATAGAAGGAGTGTCCAGCTTTGTGTAAAGACTGGTGAATCACCCAAAAACTTTGGCCAAGCTAAAGGAAATCAAAGCTTCTCTCATTGGCAGCTTGGCCTGTCCAGCTCAGTGAAAGCTTATATTTAGTGTCAAATAATAGGTGACAATCTATTCTGCTGAGGTTTGGATACCACATTGAAAGAACTTCTAGATAGAAAAATCTCATTTAAAGCAGCTTCAAATTCTTGGCAGAAAACTTTGCATTATTGATATTAAACATATTTTTGTTTTCTGATTTACAGCATGTTTTATTCCTCATGAAACTTAAAAGCCCAACTAAGCAGACACACTGAAAAACAAATGTTGCTAAAATGATTAAGCAGCCCACAGATGGCTTATATGTTCCTGTGTCAAAGAGACAGCTTTATAAATGAAGCATGTGTGATAACCATTTATGTTTCATTAAAAAAATGCTGAGCATTTTTTAAAGCAAACATGCTTTCAAAGAAAAACATTGACCAACTTGATGAGGAGATTTAACAGTCAAAAAAGCTGTCTGGCCCAGATGCTCGGTAGCAGCTGTAACCTTGTGAAAATTGACCTATAACATAGCCACGGGGTTCTTGATTCCAAGAAGAATCTTCTCTTTAAGAAAATTGATTTGCTTTACAAACCTTGACCTCTCACTATTTTTCATCCTCCACCAACCCCTGGGGCCCACTGACCTCACTGCAAGAAGTCATACGCGTGAGACACCCCCCCTTCAAATGACTGGAAAGATTTCCATGTAGGGTTTGTTGGTCCAAGGTTCATAGCAACAAATCTTTCCTTGTTCTGCTGCAAGATTAAGTCAAGATGACTGACATAATTGGCCAAACAGTTTTCTAACTGGCTTTTTACTTTTGAGATGACCTCTGTTTCTCCCATTCGTCTGCTGATTACAGGTCAATAATACTGTCAAAGAGAGATAAAATAATTTTGTCACTTAGAAATATTGTAATGGGATAAAACCCCTGGCTTGTCATATCACTAAATTTGAAAAGATAATTGAGCTGTCAATTTAAATATCAAGTGAATGCCTCCATGCAAGCAGTGTTAATAACAGCCAAGAGGAAGGTAGGTATGAGCTCAGCTGGCAGGTGTGTGGGGGGTGAATTTTGTTGTCTGAAAGCCCAGTGGATGGGATAATTCTCTAAACTTATTATGAATTAATCTGAACTTCTTTTGTCTACAAGACTACACTGGCTGCATTTGTTTTACTAATATTTTTTTCATGCAATCCTTGAACCAACCACAAGTGGGAGATGATCTTTATTAGGAATGTCATCTCAGCCTGTCACCTTCTGCACCTATCAGAAGGTATGGAGACATGAAAAAAATCAGTTTATTGCCAACTTCTTTTTACCTCTTTCTAGTGAATATTCCTTTCAAAGGTCACTTGCTTATTTGTATGTCTTCAAGACAGTTGCCAACTTTTATTCCTTGCTGCCCATGAAAACATTGATAGAAGTCAAAGTTTGTTCCGATGCCTAAGGCAGTAATTACTATTAATGGACTAAAGTGATTGACTGAATCACTGAAGGCTTGAAGGAAAATGTTTGCACTGTGTTTCAGTTACTATTTGCTATATGTGCTCTGCTGACTGTACTTGCCAGGCTTTTGCATTTATTAACTGAGTTCTGTGATGTGCTGGGCCCTTCATTTTGCTTTTGAATCGCCCTCAGTTCTCCCTGGCAGATCCTGAGTGTCCTGAGTGTTACACCAATATAAACAAGAAGCAACAAACTTGACTGAGAACATCAAACTGCATTGAGCTTACACTGGGAATTCTCAGCTCTTTTTGGATTCAAATGTCCAATCTCAACTGGTAAGATGTGCCGTTATCCTCAACCATACAATCCAAAACCAGGATCTGTGGAGTGAGAACCAGGCTGGTATATTTAAAGGATTTTGTGGCTGGATCCAAAAGTTTCATAGGGAATAGGACTTTAGGGTTGGCCACAGTGGTAGTAACATGGACTAGGAAATAGAAGCCAATGTTTTTGCCTATGAGCAGCATTGGGAGAAGAAGAACAAATTTGCATCATGGGACAGCCAATATTTATAAAGCCAACAACCAAACTGTGGCTCCTATGAATGGATTATAGCCCATCTGAAGAACAACATCATTGTGTAGAGGCATGAATGAAAAGGCCTTTTCTCTGTGGAAAGAGAAAAAGTGCATATGGGGGTTTACAACCATGAAAGAGAAGATGAAGTCTGCAGCATTTATTTGGGGCTGATGATATAGATATGAGGAAACCCTGTTAATTTCCATGGTACAAGATAACTGCAACTCAGAGGTATTCCTGATCAGTCCCTAATCAAAGGCAAGTTCCCAGGAGACTTCGCATTTGTGAAAATAATCCAGTTGGACACTTTAACTATAAATGTATCTTCTTCACTTTCGTATTCAGCTTTCGCTGTGGGGGCAGATTTTAATCAGTGCTTTTACAGCTCTTTGGGACATAGAGACTTTTGTATCAGCTCATGGATTTTCTTACACAAAGTTTTCTTTGTACATTGGAAGGCTGGAGAATTGGCTCCATGTGAGCCTGTAGAGTTTATAAAACCTGCAAGCACTAACCTCTGTTGGCTTCTCCTGCGAAAATAAATGTGAGCCTGGAAACCCATGATTCTGACTTGAAACACAACCCACAGATATATAAAATGGTCTGAAAGAGGACTGCCTCATCCAGTAGTGGTAAATACCAAGTATTCAGAAGTCTTAAATCGGCCTCCAAAACCTTGAAATTATTGGTAGAGTCATGTTCTGCTAAATAAGTAAAGAAATCAATTTTGGGTTTATTTGACTACTTTCTGTTTCTGGGCCACTTATGACAACACTTTCAAATTCTTCTCTTCAATGAAGACATCTAGAAACATTCTTTTTTTTTTTAAGTATTTTATAATCTGGTGACTCAAAGAACTGAAGTTTTGAAAACCATGACATGCCAACCTTGACACTCATTCAGATTCATTTATAAAAGCTATTCAGTGTGCAGGACAGAGAAAAAGCAGATTCTGACCTGCTCAGTGATGTAAACAACTGTCTCTTCCTCTCTGGAAGTAAGAGCTAGTTAAATTGGAGAACAAGAAACTCTGGTGTACTGAACAGCTTTTGGCCCTGAAAAGGTTATTGTTGTAACATGTGAAACTGCATCAGCTTCTCAGTACATCAGAAAGGAAACCAGAGTTTGAACATTTCTGAATACAGCCACAGCTGAGGGAAGAAATTTACTAGACTGAAAAGATTTTGCTTTTCTGTTGCTCTTCTGTGTACCTGTATTTTAAGACTGAGGACTGTGTGTAGATGGGCACTGTATTCCTTCTGATTGACTGTAAAGAGGAGAAATGCAGCTCTCCAGCCCTGTTTGTGTGTGTGTGTGCATGGAGGGGGGGGGGTGAGTGTGTGCAGTTGCATTGCACCAGATCCCTAAATCTTTGTACAAATCCACATCTGGACCATTGCCTTTGCATTTGTACATTCTTCTCCCTGTTTTTAAATACAGATATTTTTGTAAGCAGGTCTATATGCTTTGTCCCTCAAAGAGGAAAGAGAAAAGAGGTGAGAAACCACTCTAGC
Source organism: Lepidothrix coronata (assembly GCF_001604755.1). Taxonomy (NCBI): domain Eukaryota; kingdom Metazoa; phylum Chordata; class Aves; order Passeriformes; family Pipridae; genus Lepidothrix; species Lepidothrix coronata. The sequence goes on from NW_016690265.1 coordinate 1,362,565, forward strand.
CAAAGGAGCAATCTGGCAGCTATCTGTGAGCTCACAGTGCCCTGATTCAGTTCTGGGCCCCTCACTTTAAAAAGGACGTTGAGGTGCTGGAGGGCAACAAGGCTTGAGAAAGGACTAGAGAACATGTCTTGTGAGGAATGGCTGAGAGAACGGCTTTGTTTAGTCTCGAGAAGAGGAGGCTCAGGGGGAACTTCCTTGCTCTCTACAACTCCCTGGGAGGAGGTTGTGATGAGTTGGGGGCTGATCTCTTCTAATGCGCCTGCAGTGAGAGGACCAGAGGAAATGGCCTTAAGACAAGAGAGAGAAGACACAGATTAGATGTTAAAAATATTGTTTTTCACTATTAGGGTGGTCAAACACTGGAATAGGTTGCCCAGGGAGGTGGTGAAGTCTCAGTGTTTAAGAGGCATCTGGATCTGGCACTGGGTGCTGTAGTTTAGTGTTTTAGGGGTTACAGTGGTTGTGCTGGACTTGATGATCTTAAACATCTTTACCAACCTTCAGGATTCTATGAGTCTATGACCTTTTTTTTTCTTTTAAAACAAGGGGAAATTTGTGGTGAGGGAGGGCAGCCTTTATGGTGGCTGGTGGCAGTGGGGTTGGGCTGTGGCCTGCCATCTTCTCCACAATGGTAAGGACCAAACAAGGCTGTTCCCTACCCCAACCTCCACTGGGCAGGCACAAGGTCTGCTGCAGTCATGGCACTTTCCTGCCGCAAACCCAACCCTTTATGTTGCTCTATGTCAGTGACTTTCCTCCAGCCCCGTCTGCCTTTTCAACATTTCTGGCTTATTGGAATTTATTTGAGCGTTTGAAGCTACCAGTTGCAATCCAAATGCCCTGGTGAAAGTATTTTGGTGGTGGCCATTTTGGACAACATGTTGATGTCCCTGCCCATGGCAGAGGGCTTGGAACTAGAAGATCTTTAATGTGTCTTCATGTCCCTTCAAACTCAAACCATTCCATGATCCCACAATTCTAAGATTCTGTGAAATATCAGTTTTTGTGGTTTGCACAACAGCAGCTCCCAGAAACCCCACCGGTAAAAGACTGACAAAAATAACAATGCTTGATTTTTTTATTAAATAAACATATACTTACACCTATCATCCCCCCTCACTGGGTTGTGTATTTCCAGTCATCTTCAGATGCTCCTGATTTCAACAAGTTTTATGTGCTGCCAGCACAAGTGGAAGTTTGGTCCCAGCATAGATGGTAACCTGGTCTCAAACCCTTGGGCTCCATCTCATTGTTTCTTTAATGTAACAGTTGCCTTACCTTAGAAGAGGAGCCTTTTCCCAAGCAAATCACAGAGAAAATAATTAAATCTCAGTGAAGTCCCACCCTCTTTTTTCCTTTAAGCCCACTCACATCTGAAAGCTGCACAGGGAAGGAATTAAAAGTTATAGGAGTTGTAGCTTCTTAAATAAAGATTTATTGTATCAAATTCAGCAGGAATAACCATTAATAAGGTATTAGCTTGCTCTGGAAGAGCCATGGGAACTAGCAACCCCTAAATAATTAGCTTGGTTCTAATACTGATGCACTTTGCAACTGCAGAAAAATGATTTACCTTTTGTGCCTTATTTTTCTCCTCTGTATTATGAATGTTGCATATTCAGTACTGTGATGATGGAGTTGCATTTTCTTGCCTGCTGGAAGACAACAGGTTGCAGTGTCTTGGAAAAAGTGAAATGATGGTCTGGGAAATAATGAAAAATATTATTATTCTAGTGTCATTTGCCTTTTTTTGTGTGGGAAGCTCTTCTGTCACCCCTTCTTTTCAGTGTTATTTATTTTCCATATAAGATCATAAGCTGGTCACACTGAGCCTGGATTCACTTCACTTAACTTTAACTAACTAAAAACGAACT
>NW_016690265.1:1364448-1438659 GCF_001604755.1 Lepidothrix coronata
TACACAGATCTCCCAGGTTCTCTTTAATGAAAGAAAGAGATAGACTGCTTATTTTAAACATGTCTGGGTGAACTATCTTCTGGAGACTTCTGTATCTCTCCATTGGTTATAGGGGAGGTAGAATAAACATTTGGGTTCAAGGTGGCCAAAGACAAGTGCCAATTCTGAGAGTCTAATTTGGAGTTTTTCAGGTCTCTAAGCACTGAGCAGCATATGATGCTTTCTTAAAGATGCTAGTCTGTGATCAGAGGTCCCTAGATTCTTTTCTGGGAAAAAATAGCATTAACTCTTCCTCCCAAAAGATTGTTCAGAGCTCCCCACTATTTGTGGCAATGCAGAGGCTGTGCTTAGGTTTCTGCACAGCAATGAATTTCTTTCACCATGAAATTCAAGTCAAGAATTGTTCACGTGCCTACGTACACATGCACAAACTATACTAAAAATGGACATTGGATATATAACAATGCAACCACATTTGCCTTTCCAGTGGTCAAAATAAAGGAGGACTCAAGGTACAGGGAAAGACTGGAGAAGCTGGTAGTGACCCACAACTGCATATCTCCAAGTCAGCACTTAGATCACACAGCAAGGCTGACAGTAAAAAACTCCCACCATCTGACAGCTGCTTGGCAGCTTTTGAGAACTGAGTCATCACACCCTGACCCAATTTCTAGCAGACAGGTGTCCCAGCCACAAAAACCACCATCACAGGTGTCACTATCGTATGCAAGGTCAGCAGAGGGACCGCTAACTGATTTGTTAGCAATCGAAAAGGTCAAGGGGCTTATCTTTTCTACCAAGCACTTCTCTTGGCTGAGTTTGCTATGGTCGAGTCTGATGATTTACATATTTTTACTGGCATTAAACCTGTCTAGTTACATCTTCATTTGATAAAAGATTTTCGCTAAATTTTTGTTGTGAATATCCTAGAAGTAAAATTTAGACCAAGAGAGAGAGACCTTAAGTCTCAGAATATAGTCCTCTCTATGGAAAGACAGAGTTACATACAGCTCCAGGATTTGATGTCAGGCAGTGTTGTGATACAAACTGAAATGAACAGTTTCCCATGATAAGATTCATATATTTGCCTGGATATTGAGAATTAAATGACATTTACTCCTAATGCATCTGAAAATTTTGGTTAATGAAAAAGAGTTTATCATCACATATTTCTCTTCCTTTAGATGATCCAGCTTCAGTTGCTGTGCAAGTCAGCACAGTCCCATTGAAGCCAGTATCCCTAGCGTGGCCACAAGTGTGACCCCAGAGTTTTAATACATGGTAGGAATCCAACACGGCTGCCTGAACTGCCTGGGACTTCACACGCAATCTGCACATAAACCACCTTTTCAAAGACAGGCTTTCTAATAAAACAGCCACTGTTGACACAAATAATCCCACATTTCTGTTTTGCATAAACTCTAGAAAGCTGGATAGCAGAGGAAATAAGCAATAATAGCAGTGTAAATGGCTGTAAGTGAAAGCATATCAGTTACCATGTGCCAGTTCAGTCTATGAAGCTCAGTTTACACTGGTGGCAAAAATAAGAGGAGACATTATGTCTTCATGAAAGCTTGACCTCGAGTGCTTCAGAAGACAGAAGAGACTACATTCAAGGCAAAACAGACTTTCTGTGCACAGTTATTCTTTAAGGGGCTTTTCTATGGTTCACGTACACACACCCTTTGCTTGTGAAATGGGAGAGGAAAGGAGCACCAAACAAGTGAATGTGTGTAGCTCAGCAGCCCCAGCTGGCCCAGTTCCCACTATATTTTCCTCGATAAACAGCTAATCCCTGAGTATAATGTGGCTTGCATTCCTCCAAACTTATCATTAATCATGGAAAACCCCAAATTTGTCCTTGCACTGTGTGAGTGCCTATGAACAGCTCCTTTGATAAGAGTGTTTTTATATGCCTGGAGGGATTTAGGTTTTTGGACCTCTATCCTATAGGTAGTAGGCAGACCTTCCTTTGCATGTGAGTCTGCTTTCATTGCTGGTTTCAAGTCACAGAGAATTAGCAGGGATGTTTGAAATGAGAAGTTGTACCATGCTTGTGTTCCTCCACTGTATTTGTGCTGTTTCACAGCACTCGTGGTATGGCATAGACTTATAATTATGCATTGTCAGCAGCCAGAAAGAAGACGAGGGAGAGAAGAAGGAAATTTCTAAGTAGAAGAAGGGCAAAATGCTATCTTTTGGGTGGCAAAATATTTAGTCACATAATTTTGTTTCTTTTTAATATGGAAGATGAGTAAAGTAATAAATTATTTACCACCTTATCTTATACCTGACCAAGAAATGGGAAGAACAGACAACTGTAGGTCTTTTCCCCAAGTAAGGAACAGATAAATTGCCTTTACAAAAGGCAGTTATTGGACATAGACGTAAATTATATAGTGAGTTTTTTCCTAATGAGAGTAGTTAACAGCAAACTTGTCCATTGTGTATCAGACACTTTTCATAGTCTGAACTATGAGCCAGACTGGCTTATTTCAGCTACCTGGTCTGTCCTTGTACATGGGAAAAACAAAACTCTGCCTATATGATGGAAGACTAGTAACTTCCAGCTGACAAAATGTCTTTTACAAAAACCAGTCAGGCCTCATTTGAAATGGGCAAATCTTCACACCCTCAACTATGATTTTTATTAAGAAAAAAAAGACATGAAACGCATTCTTGTTTTGGATTGTTATAATCTCAGTTTTTGGTCTGTGACACCTATCCACCACTTAGATAAAACAGCTTTTTACCAAAACATGTTTTTACTTTCTGCAAGTATCTACACTCTTTAACTCCCTTAATGTTAAACACTGATGTTCAGAGGATAACTTAAACCGTACGACTTCAATAGGCATTTGTAGACCTGAAGAAAGGATTCTAAGAAGATAGTCAAGTTTAAAAGGGTTTAAAGTTTAAAAGTTTAATATGAGCAGACTTCATTTTAAAGCTACACTGTCAGTGTGAGAAATAGTCATGCTGATCACTGAACCTTCTTCTGCATTGATGAACCTTCAATCAAGGAAATTTAGGAAGGTGGCATCTCAGAAAAAAAGAGCTCATGGCACGTTCCCTGTGAACAGCCACCCCTCTCCCTGCCCTTGCACAGACACAGACATGTGCCCTTGCATGGGCTACTCGGTTTATGAGCCACAGAGAGAAGAGAAAGCAACTGCACATCCCCAGCTCCCTTCCCACAGAAAGCAAGGAACAGGAGTAGAGCCCTATCAAGTGAACGTCCAGTGTGACTTTCCCTTCTTGGAGACCATGTGAAGCAAATATGATACAGGAATTCTCTGAAGTTCCAAGACCTGGAGCAGTTTCTGAGCATTATGAATATGAGGTGGCCTCTTCACGTAGTCATTCTTCAATTGCACCAGAGATTTGGCTGCAAAGAGAATGTTTAAATAAGAAATCGGGTCCGCTGATTTTCATCTTTTATAATAAAAGCAGATGTAAAATGAAAGCAAGGGAATAGACAGTAAGCAGGGAAAATTTACAGAGTAAAGGCAGCATTTTTTATTTCTCCATTGTTCATTTTCATATCTATATATATATAAATATTTCAGGATTTGTTTCTTAGTGAATTTTTGCAAGGAAATGAACACTGACTTGATGTTTCCTACATTCACAGATACCATCTGCATAGATTTGCTTCTTTTTAAACTATTTTTAATATATTTTAATTTGAGAGAAGGAGGTGTAGGGTATTTGGTCAGGTGGTATGTGAAGAGGCCGGAAAAATACTGTTTTAGTGAAGCCAGAAGTAAACCTATCTTTTTGAGATGGAACACTAAAACCAAAACAGATTTTCAGTGCATAATTTTGTGTACCGATGTAATGGTTTTAGTCATTACAAGTGCAAAAAACCCAGTTACTGGGAGGCAAAAGGTCTCCCAAGGCTCTTGTGGCAGATCCAGATCTCTGAAAGCAAGAGTAGGGTGGTGAGGCACTGGAACAGGTTTCTCAGAGAAGTTGTGGTTGCCCCATCCCTGGAAGTGTTCAAGGCCAGGTTGGACAGGTTTTGGAGCAATCTGGCCTAGTGGAAGATGTCCCTGCCCATGGCAGGGGGGTTGGAACTAGATGGTCTTTAAGGTCCCTTCCAACCCAAAAAATTCCATGGTTCTGTGATAAGGGAATGCAGAACTACACACTCCTTTGCTGCACCACACAGTAGCTTAATTACCCCTTATAATAGCAATTTAACTCATAGAGCCACACCTTTTGCCACAAGAGCCACATGACTGGCATAACAGAAATATTTTGGAAAAAAATTCTCAACCGGGATAAAAGGACACTTTGTGCAGAAAAACAAGTATATGTGGGCTTATCCCTGCTCTAAGTTTTTTGCATTTTTGGGCAGTATTTTCCAACCTTTTGGAATGGAGCTGACCAGAATATATATTAATTTCTGGATATCTTGGAAGAAAATAAAGGCGATCTCAGTTGTATCCATTTCCTCTGGATTAACTCCTGGAGCGTGGTAGATTCCTGTCAGCCAGTTCCAGGCTGGAATAGTCATTTAGCTTTCTTTTTAAGTTTAGAAAGTTCTAGAATTTGGGAGTTGGAGAAAACCAAATCTTTAATTTGATGTCCAACAGGACAGCCACGCAAGTAGATGAACTTTTTTGGCACTAGATACTTCACAGCCTACTGAAGATGGATCTAGTTTTGTTTATGCCACTGATATGTCTAGGAAATGAAAGCAAATCCCCACTGCTCACAATCCCCAAACTCTTGTGACAGACCAAGAATGACAAATAAGAGCATGGAACAGGAACTGGCAAATACACCTCCAGTGTCAGCCTCAAATTTGCTGCCAGTGTCAACTGTCAAAAAGTCATTATAAAATACCATAACTCTTTACCTCAGGGCTCCTCAGGAGAGAGAAAATATAGCATTTCCAGAAGCAGAGAGATGTCCTTGGGGAGGATAAAGGTCTCGAGTCATTAGAGTCTATAGACATAAGATATCTTTCCAAAGACATGCAAAAAAGTTTGGATGCGGATTTATTGGCATGAGTAAAAACGCTTTTCTCAGGGCTTTATCAAAGTGGGTTTTTTCAGTGTATTACCACAGGGACATGTTAAATTATACATATTTATTTCATATGTGTGTACACACAAGTTTGCATGTACACATACAGTGCATTAGTTTATACACACTGCACCCGTGTGCATGAGCATGTTTTCAGTATGACTTTTTTCTTAAATAAAATCCATTACAAAGATGGTAACAGAGATAGGCCATGTCTAAACAAAATTAAGTTAATGTAAATGATCTAATTAGAAGAATAAAAGCAAACATGACAAATTCTGACCAGAGTGTAAATCCAGATTCTAGTTATATTTGTGTGAGCACTAAATTAGTCCTCATATTTCTGAACAGAAGCATAAGGAAAACTAATCAAAGGGAATAGCTAAGAAATTACTCCTTTAAAATTAATTTAATTTCAGAATCATGTAAAAAAAAGTTTAAATTAGCAAAATATATAGAAGTTTTCCAGAATTTCACATGAAAAGGACATAGATAATAATTATATTAGAAGCAGTCCCATAGTGGATCACCTAATGGATATCCATATTCCAGACACTCCAGTAAATTCTGAGTCTTACTATCTGTGCTCAATATTCAGACTACCTACTGTGCAACAGTACATATGGAACTGTGGGGCTCATTGCCACAGGGTGCAGCAGGAATCAAATAGTCTCCAAAAAAGGATTATACAACCATATAAACTCAATGGACTGGATAGTCCTCAGTTGAGGTGTCCTAAACTGTCACTGACAGAAAATTGCCATCCTAAAGGGGTGTTTGTGGACATTCAGAGTTAAGGTGCTTTTAGATACATAGTCCTTTTTGAGTGTACTCCAGATAGCTTTTGCATTTGCACCTTTTTTCTTTCACTACTAAATCAAATGGTTCTTTGTAGCATATTTTAGCCTTGGCCCCTTATAGCTGTTGGATACTGTAATGTCCCATGTTTACATCTTGTGCCCTACATGTGTCTAAACTCATGACACGTTTTTCATAAATGAATAGTTGAGATTGGAAGAAGAATAAAAAAAAAAAGGTGTCTAAATTTAGGCTTCTAAACCTGAATGCTGGCACCCAAATAACTGGCCAGCTTTCCAAAAGCCAAGCCCCTGGAAATTTCCAGTAAGCACAGTTGCCATACCAACGGCTGTCAGCACTCTTGCAAAAGCAGGTCATGTATTTAGGTGCCAAAATGTAGCAAGAGGGGTCTAATTTCAGGCTTTTTTTTTTTTTTTTTTTTCGATCTGGCCAAGAGCACTGATGATAATTGAGAACAGTTTCACCTCTGCTGCCACTCTCCAGCTTCTCCAACTGGAGACACAAGACTGCTATGGTCTTGCAAAAGGGAAGATATCTGGAGGGGTGAAGCATGAGGTGTTAGCAGTCGCTGCCTGGTTCCATCCTGGGGTGCAGGCTTTGAGCTAACACAGAAATACCCCACAAACTGATTTTGGGGCAAACAGCCAAAGAAGTGCGGGGCTGGGCGCAGGCTAATTTGTCTGGGCTAGAAGCAGGGTATGGCTCAAACCCATGGGCACAGGGGATGTTTGGTTTGTTGTATTGCAGCACGAAGCTTTGTGGGCCTGCCATGCAAGCAGGCATGTGGCCAGGTGCTCAGCCACCCCAAACTTCATCCAATGATGGCCACTTCCCCCTTGGAATCCTGCACTGCCCTGCTGCCAACTTGCAGTCCCTCTTCCTGGGCATCAGCCAAAGCATTTTTGAAGGTGAGGACAACTGCATCCCACTTGGTCCCCCCAACCCCTTTGGGGCTTTGGGCATAGCCTCTGTCCTGCCTCTGCCTCCAAATACCTGCCTGACTTGAGGCAAGTCACTTAACCTCTCTGTCTTGAGGCAAAACAAAGATAACACCACTTCCTTCTCTCTGCGTTTTATGTGCCTTCTTCAACTCAGGTGTAAGTTCCTAAGGGCAAGGTTTGTCTTCTCAGAGTGTTCACTGCCTATCAAAACAGAGCCTTGATCTCAGCTGGGGCCTTGAGGCATGACTGCAGTGCTGTTATTATCATTAATAATAATAATAACGAATGCAATTAGATCAAAGACACAGACTGTATGAGTCATTTTTTGGGGTAAAGTTAGTAATTCCAAAGAGCAATAGGTATATGTAAACTTTAGACGCTGCCAAGGTTTCTCTTTTTTCCCACCATTTAAAAATTCACCCCTGGGAGAATGGGAGAGCAACATGATCTGAAAGGGCTTGGCCCTGCCAGTGTTTCCATGTGGATGGGCACTTGTGCTCACATGCCGACATTGCAAGGTTAATGGTGTAACTTTGTTCTCTATAATTCGGCTACATAAAAACCCTGTGTGGGTTTTCTGGATCATAGGTGAAACTCCTTTCCATATTGAGCCTTCTCTGGATGGAATTCAATCTCTGTCTTTGCCCTCAGTGGCATCTGTGTGAAAACCAGACAATCGAACTACATGCCAAAAATTTATTTTTTCTTGTTAAATGTTGCACGTTTTAGTTGTTCGGTGGGGTTTTTTTTCTGTTCTTTTCATCAGCTGAATGAATGACAACAAAGGTGTCTTGAAAGGGAAAAAAGAAATTACATGAATGAATTACTTAGTAAAAACTTTAAAATGAGATTTTTTTCACCTGAAAGAAAGGGCTGGCAGCCAATTGGATTACACACGTGCAAAATAAGACACAAGAGGGAGCTCACATAATAAATAATAGTGATAAACAACATTTTGAAAACAGTTCAATCCTATGGAGGAAAGAAAATTAATAAAGCTTACAGTTCCTGTTTGCTGTTGGTGTTCTCATCCCTGCAGTTGTTGTCAGAGGCTATGGGAACATGTTCACAGACAAGGACCTCAGTACACCAAACCTTGCTCACAGAGCACAAAGGCACAACCCAGTCACAAGAGCTTCTGGTCTGGGGATAGCATGGAAGAGGGCAACTGAGCCAGGAGACTACAGGGAGATACTGTTATGGCAGATGGAAAGGGACCTGAGCTCAGAACTCCTCCAGGAACTATTGTCAAATATTCAGTGCATATTGTCATTTTAAAATACATTTAAATATCTTATGTGCATTTTTGTTGCTTGAGAATGTTGGTTCATATTTAAGAGACAACCACATATACAGAAAACCAGAGGACTTAAAAGCTGAGTCTGCAACTCAACTGTTACAGTTTGTACGTGGAATCAGGAGTTTCGTTTCTATGCCTGAAACTTTAGGTCACTCCAGCAACCACATTTCTCAGAATTAGAGAAACAGTGCCCTTTTAACAAATGCATTTGACGAACTCTTCCTTTTTAAGTGTTAATGTGACCAGTCAAAACTTTTCAATTCTTAAAGTTCTTGTGAAAATAAGGCAATATCTGTCAATAACTACAATGGCCTTGATATGTTGGCAGACATCCACCTTCCCTGCAGCTGGACACATGTTTCATGGTGCTGGACCCTGGGTCTTTCTATCTTTCTGAAGCTATACCTGCATGTACCAGCACACATATGTCTCAGCTCCTCTCCAAAAAAACTGACAGAAAAATAGAACACCCCGAGGGCTGCCCTTTAAAGCAAGGCCTCCACATTCTAACAGCTCTGGGCATGTGTCATAATTACCACCTGAAAGGATGTTAGATAGTCATCAAAGGGGCACTAGTTTTGGGGGGGACCCACACACAGGTCTAGTAGATGGGCATTACCCTCTGTTATCCTTCACCTCTGAACAATATATGTTGGACATCATTAGGGTTGGAAATCAATCACTGGGGTTGGAAAGGCACTAGTTCATATGCTGGTGTCGGTGGCCATCGCAGATATCTCAAACATGTCTCTCCACAAGCGCCAGGAACAGAAACAAGATGTGTATTTCTTTAGAATCTCTTAGCAGAGAACCACAATTAATGCAATTGCAGGAGTGTATATTCTCTCATATGCCAAGACCTCTCTTGTCTTGAGCATCTGTACAACAGCCACAAGCCTTGGAGAGCTGCTAAGTTCCCTTCAGCCCAGGGGGAGCCAATTCTTACTCTGTGACATCTGAGTCCATGGTATGAATGTATCCACCCACATCAGCAGTGGCTCCATTTCTTTTCTCTGCTCCTGTAGCGCAAATGGCCTTTTCCAATCAATAGTGCCACTCACAGGGAGTTCAGAAATATGTTCAGTCCTGACAGATGTTTGTCAAATGGCTCATTGAGCAGCTCAAGACCAACTGGTGCTCCTTGTGAGATTGTATTAGCCATATGAGCATGGGCTATTTTTCACTTTACAGTGTGGTGTCCGTCAGAGATCATCCACATACTTGTATCAGGAACTCCATAGACCAGAGAGAACCTAAGGAGAATGTGCAGGATCACTCCACACAAATGAAGTGTAGCCCTTAATGTGTAGCTTGCTGGAAGGGACATGGTCACCATGAGCATCCTAATGCTACATAGACAGGTCATGTACACTAGGGAAGGCAGTAAGAACTTCAGCAACTGCAATAATTGAAGACATCTAAACCCTGAGATCCTTCTTCATTGCAAGACTCCAACATACAAAGTTTAGTCTGTGCAGTCACCTTAATGCTGGAAACCCTGGATCTCAACACTGGGAATTACTCTTTCCATTCCTTTGAGAGAAGTTGATGAATTCTTCAGTAGAGAGGGTATTTTGTAGCCAGATTCCACAGCTGTGGAATTACAGAAAGCCAGGCAGTGGATCCTGAGCTGGCAGAGACCATCCTCACACTGGTTGATGCATTTGATCTCTGGAGAGGAGGGAGTACATACCCGATGTGGCACTCTGGCCAGCTGGCTTGGGAGAAGCAATGCTGGCTTTGACTGTGCAAGCAGGTGCTCACTTCCCCTCCCCATCAGATGGGGAGAGTGAAAGAACAGCTGTAACTAGAACAAGGTTTAAAAAAATTGGAGAAATGGAGATTAAAAAAACCCCAAAACACAAACTTGCATCGGAATCCTGTCGTGTTTTTAATCTAAATTAAATTTGTGCTAGTATTATGTAGTAAAACAATTGCCTACTACCGGAGCCACACATTTTTGAGAAGTGAGAATGAGCCATATGTCTTCCATAAAAACATACTGATACACTTCAGCCTGTTCTTTATGCTTTCTGGTAAATCATATTTTTTTACTGGCCATGGTTAAAGTGAGCAATGTTTTGTTTGCCAGGAAGTATTTACATTACTGTATTATCCTTCATCTCCACCAGTTTTCATTTGTTACTATTGACACATGGTAAAACAGTTTTAATTATCTCCAGCCTCAAGTACAAGGATTTTTTATAATTCATTTGGGTCTATTTAATTTCCAGTATCTAAGCTACCATAATGAAAATGTTACTCAAGGTTTCTTCTTCAACTCCCTCCTCTTTAGATCATAATAAAGACAGCTCACTTGAGCAAATAGTTCCTTTGAAATGTTAATCCTCCTCAGATGTGTTTTTTGTTAGATCAGCTGCACTGTTAAAATACTTTCTATTTTCCCATTAATTGGAATGCAGAATAACACTTATTAGCCATATGGACACAAAGTAGCTCATTGATGAAGACAACTGAATTAAAGCCTCATGTTAAACAATGAATTAACTGTGATATGGGGTGCAAAAACCACAGTTACATAAAACTGGGTTGTCTATCCCTCTTTTATCCAACACAATCCCTCCTTAAAAAAGAAATATATTTCAGACACAGCCCCCAGTGCAACCTAAAGTCCATACAAAAGCATAGAAGGGAGGGAGAATGTAAAAACCCACAGCAAAGGGACTTATTGAAGTATTATTTGTTGAATTTCTCAGTTTATATTAGTCTTTATTTGGCACTTAGAGAATGAAATCCCAACGAGCTAAACCTTTCCTTCAGAAATGCATGTGGAGGTGTGCGTTTGCTGCAGAGCTGGCTCTGTGGTTGCTCCCTGGCTTGAGACCCTGGCTTGGCTCAGGTGTGATCAGGCACAGCATGAGATCACACGCTTGGTGCTGTTCCTCCCTCCCTCCCTGCCACGTCCGGAGCCCGACAGACTGCTGCGCTCCAATAAACCCAGCAGCTCCGTGATTGCTTTTTAATGAATTGGGGGGGAATGTGTATGGTTTCCCTGGGGTGTGAAAGGAATTTCAGGTGGGTTATCTGCATTCAGATATTAAATTACTTGGGCGGGTTGTGTAAGGTTAGCAGCCAAGGAAGTGGGGATGGGACTCTAACCCAAACCTCTGTGTAAATCAGTGGGCACAGAAGAAAAGCTCTGCTCGATTCAGGTGAGAAGAATGTGTCTAGGAGGACACTACAAAAAACACCAGATAAGAACCTTGGCTTGTGTGCAGTGAAAGCATGCTTAAGCTTCAGTAGATTTCAGTAAATATAGTTTTGTTTGAAAACTCTACCTATAATTTCGAAATAGGAGACATCTGAGTCCACGAGAATTTCAAGTCCCAGTCTATACTTCAGTGAGAGATCAGTCTTTCTTGGAAATATGTCCATTTTATTGTTCCTTGACTTACACACTTTGTGCGAGTCTGAACACGGACGTACAACAATTAAGCAGTAGGAGCTGGGGCACATGAAGCATCGGCTTCCAGAGGGGCAGGAAGCTGGTGTTATTTACTTAACCAGGAACAATAGATCACTTGCTATTCAGTTGGCATTTCCATTGCTGGCATGGATGGGTGCATCTGTCTGCTCACACCCTCAGATGCTGCACCCCTACCTGCTCCCTCCACTGCCTCTGGCACTTGGTGATACCTCCAGCAGCAATCAGACAGATTTCCAGATTCCAGCAATTGACAGAGAGCAAATTTGCAAATGTGCACTGTGCTAACATGATTAGGCCTGTGAACATGCAAATCCTTGGAATGAATTTTGGTTTTATGCAACTGACGTAAATAAAAAGGATCCTGTTTATGTACTGCCTGAACAGCCACTGTACTAACTGGACTGCCAGAGATGATTTCATTCACCTTTTTAGTGAAATACACAGAGAACCACAGTGCAATTACCTCCAGGGTATAATTTTCATGATAATCAAAACACAGACACGCTATACAATGGTTTACAACCAGAACTGCAGGCAGGTATTTAATTCTGGGGAAGGAGTGAAATTTTTGTGTGTCCAGAACATTAACACATGTCCTGATGCTCACAGATCCCCACAGCCACTCTGCCTGATATCACAGGATTCTGGGGGGCAATAAATGATCCTTGTCAGGTAGACCAAATAGGCAGCATTTCTAACAGCACCAAGGCTGTGACTGACTCACACGTTGTTCTTGATCTTGTGTTTTAGCTGGGATCAAAGACTGGAAATTCTATCTGTGTATCCTTGCAGTTTGACTGATGAGTTGTCCCCCAGAATTTTCCTTCAGCATGCCAGCATGTCTCTGATTTGAGCGGACACAGTCCTGAGCAGAGTGGTCCTTAGAGTAACTTTTCCCTGAGATCACCCCGCATGTTACCTTGCTTTGCAGCTTGTTGGAGTGGAAATTAACCAGAGCTTCATTCAGAAAACCTCACACAGAGATCAATCAGGTTACTCTGGTTAATCCTGACTCTCTCACTTGGCAGTGGATTATAACCTCCCTCATAAGGCAATTTCTAATTCCTCACGGAGAAAGTAAGGTGGATTCCAGCCACACTTTTGGCATTTGCAACAGCAGGCAGGGAACAATCTGTTTGAGTTTTCTGCTGAAAGGCTGAAATGTTGTGTTGAGGGTATGCTAGGTTATCATCAATAATGTGGAGTTGTGATCATTTTACCTGGGGAAAAAGAGTGAGAAAGAGGTGATCTTTAAGTGGATGGAGTCTATCAATACTTTCCTTAGGGCTGAAGCCTTCACTCGCCCTGTTTGTGAATCCCTTGACTATAAGACCTTTTCCAACCTTAATGATTCTAAGACAGAGTATTCAAAGAAATCCTTGAGTCAGGGAACATAGAGTGTTCTCTCATTGCTGATAGTATAGCAAAATATCATCTGCTTCCCAGAGACAGTTGATAATTTAAGCCACTTTTTCATCAGAAAAAACTCTCAAACTTTTATTTGAAAAACCCTATTTCATTAAAATTGTGAGAGACTTGAACCACCAGATTTTCCCAACAAAACTTGAACCCCCTGATATTCTTATGGCTTACTCTTTCCCTACTTCTTTTTACTTTTCCTCATTTTTTTTTTCAGTGGTAAAAATGAGAAGAAAGGAGAAAAGACTGAGATAGGGCTGAAAAAACTAACATTTAGAGTTTTCAGGTAAAGAGGTGAAAATTGGCCAGTTGACTTCTTTAAAAATATTTCTACTTCCCTGTGTGACTGCTGTGAAGCTCAGGAAGAAGCTATGGATTAATGGTAGTTGGTTGCATTGACATATACAGGCAAGCACAGCTGAGATTGAAAGGGACTTCTGGAAATTGTCTTGTCCAAGTTCCCTGTTCACAGTAGAGTCAACGCAAACAGGTTGTTCAGACTATTTTAGAGTTCTTCTTCAGCTCCTTCTGCAAATCCAATCTCTCTGGGTGTTTATTCTTCCTTTACTGGATCCTGCACATCTCTTGGCCACAAACAACTGATGATTCCTACAGGTGAGGGATATACACACCAGCCTTTTTCATCCTGTTTTACAGTACATGTCCTTTCCCTTTCATCATTGCTGTGATAATGCTCTTATTACTCTCCATAAAAGCAAGATCACTGATTGACAAGAAAGCTTTTAAATTGGTGAAAGAGGAAAACTTAAAAATACTCACTGCCCGATGTGTAGAAAGTTATCTGTCACCAGCACTTTTCCTAGAACAAAGCCAGGAAATTCACAGACAAAATAACCAGGATACACTCTCAGCTGTTTATAACAATCCATTAATTAATGTTAAAAAGCGGTTTGCTTTAGAACAAACCTTTTGGTGCCCAACACCCCGTATACTTTAGAAACTGGTGCTGAGTGTCATCTGTGCTATCCCAAAGCCACCATCACCTGACACCAGGAGCCCAGGCAGTGACCCAAGGGTTTACACACAGCTCCACCACTGGGCTGTACCTCAGATTTTTGTTGATATCTCAGCCAATTACTTCATTTGGTTTTCAAAGTGTCCAAAGTGGGAGATGACTGTCAGTGTAGGTCTGCTCAGCACAGAGCTCAACAAGCACCATCTTTTTCCTGGAATTACCATAGTATATATAAAATAATGAGATTTAGTCATACTGTGAATGGGCTGCATCATCACAGCTGACCTCTTTGTATTTAAATCACTTTGGTTTTCATGGCCCCCAATTGTACAATTGTTATACAAGTGATGCAGCCTACTTTTAAATGTAGGGGGTTTTTTATTTCTTTTTTAATCCACAGAACAAAATACAATTTTAAAATATATCAAAATGTTCATTAAAATCTAGACATTTTCTCTCTAAGGAGACTTCACCCATTTCCAAAACCAAACTTCAGTTCTAAGCTATTTTAACTGTTCTGGTCTTTTGTAAGTGCCAATGGATTATTTTGAAATTTCCCTAATTTATATTTTAATGTACCTTCTAGGCATACTGGCCATTCTTTCAATGGAGCATAAAGTGGTTATTGTTAATACATACATACTGGGTAGCAGCAAATGTTTCTGGAGTACTGGGCTTTCTGTAATGACATTAAATAAAGAAAAAAAAAGGGGATGAAGTAATACTGATCTCTATGACAGGCTCTGTTTGCAGGACAAGGATTTAATTCAGAATTAAGCCACATTAGTGTTAAAGAAGCCATTACTCACTTGCAAATTCTTCTCCCCCAAAACCCATTTCATTGCTCAGTGTAATAAGCTGGTACATTTATCCACAAACATTTGATGACTGATGCTTTATTTTGCCTTTGAATGTTTCTTTAATGAAATCTGGGTGCTTAAAAATATCCAGTAACATAGTTAACCATTTTGCTTTGGTATTAACAGAGCAGTTATTCTGTAGCCATTTGTCATTGACGTAGCTTTGATATGTGACCCCTTTAAAAAGAAAAACAAAAATCAGGTATCAATAAAGATATAAATAATTTATAGAATTTTACTAGATATAAATAAATGTGTCTCTTTGTGTGGCTTTTTCTTCTTTGTTAACAGGCATAGATTTACTTATGTTTTGCATTAGCTGTGGAAAACTTCCCTTGAGTTTTATCAAGCTGTCTTGTTCTGAGAATGCATAAAACATCTCTCTTCCAAGTTTAGGATATGCTTTGTTGTCTTTTAAAAGTTATGGTGTAGATTGCTGAGGGACATTTAGTCCAGCAATACTGAGAGTCCAGCAAAACTATTTCTAGGCTAAATGGTACTTCTGGTCTCTAAGGAGCTTCTACAGCCGCCAAAAATCCCTGGGACATGTGCACAACCCCTTTTCCCAGGCTGGGCTGTGTTTGAGACCAGAAATGTGGGCATGTGTTGATAAAAGAGAAGATTAATGTTATACTCTCTGAAAATTGTCTGACACTAGCTGAATCTCTCCCACTCTTGGCTGTGCTGGATGTTACTGTAAGGTGAAGACACTAGAAAAAGAACTTGGACTTAGGCACCAAATTGACTCAGCCAGCTATTTCTGAGTTAAAAAAGGGGGGAATTTTGGATGCTGAGCTACTTCCTTTTGCCTGCCCCCAGAGTGGGGTCACACCTGTCTATCAGGGAAAAATCTGAAAAGAAGAAAGCTGGAAGAGAAGAAAGGTGCAAGAGAAGAAAGCTGCAGGGCTTTTCCCAGAGGAGCCAACCAGGCTGAGGGAGGGTGGCTGCTGCCCTCAGCTCACCTCCTCATGGCTGAGAGCTCTTGCATGGGTGCATTTTGCTATAGTCATCCTTGTTCTGCTATTTCATTCAGTCATAGGCCCTGATTATTTAAACAACTGAAACCAGAAGACTTTGTTTCCTTGACTCTGTATTCCCCCGAGTAACATAAGCCAACAAGATGTTTCTATCTTTTAAAATGTACTTCCAACTGATCGCTATCTTTCTTCAAGCTGGGCCTTCCGCCATCCCTGCTCCCTCTTCTGCTGGCACCATCCAGTAGTTTAAATCTCACCAAAAAGACAGAAAGTTTCAGCCCTGCTCCAGGCTTACAGCAGGTATCTGGCCTCTAAAAAATGACAGAATCTGAGATCTCTTGAGATCTTTGTATGTTTTGCACTTTAAAATGGTCTCCAAGTGCTTTTGAGAGTCTGGTTATCTATATGGGTGTGTGAGAAATGCCATAGGATGGGCAAGATGAGTCACACCCAGGATCCTGTTTTTCTCAGAACAAGCCCTGGTGGAACTGCCACTTTAACCCTTATTTTTTCATTTCTTGAAGTTTGTTCCCTTCCTTAAAATTTGTTCTCGCCACTGGCCTTAAGAGGATCTTTTGTCCCGTCCTTTCCATAGGTACCATTGACTTCTTTGATTCATGCTGCTCACCTCTCAGAGATTCTTTCTGCTTTTTTAAGGGTTATTTGCCCTTTTGCAGCAAGGCACTGTGCTCTCTCTGTTGACGTGAGCCCTGCAGAGAATTATCGCTTGGACATGCACATTGGTGCCAAGTGGAGATAATGCCTCCTTTTCAGCCTGAAGCCTGCCCGTAGGAGTGTTCCCAGTATGATTTTCACAGTCATAACTGCAGTTAATCTTAAACTTGGCATACCCTTCCTTTCTCTGTAATGTTTTTAATGACTCTTTCAGGGTGGGAGAATCCTCAGGGTTTTGCAGTGTTGCATTCACCTACTGATTCATTCTTGCCAGGTTGGTGTTGCTAACCAAGGTCCAGCTTAATAAGCAACTCTACCACTTATATTACAGTGCAGGAAGTTATCTGTCTTTTCCAGCTAAACAACACTGAGAGGAGGAAGCATTTTTTTCTGAGCAAGCAGGAGGTGCCGTGCAGCACAATGGTCAGTAAATATGTAGCAGCAATTTACAGGGTTTATTTTTAATCCAGGGCCTATGTTGAGAGAATGGCACGAACTGGGTAAATCAATCAGGCTGTTGCAAAGCAAGCCTGAAATGAAAGGGCAGTCAAGGAGGAAGTGGTAAATAACACACAGGACTGATTGCTCCTGGGCACAGCTAAGGCCCAGGGTTTAAGGAGTAATTACCTGATCTCACCTAAACCCTCACTGGTGTGCAATGTGCAAACTGCAGACTCCAGTAAAGAGACTACTCTTGCCTTTGCCAGCAACAAGTTCCTTGGCAAGAGCCATTTGTTCCTGATTTCTTGAAGGAGCTGGAAAGTGTGCAAGACCCCATGTTTAGTCACTTGTGAGCTTTGGTCTCAGCACTAGCACAGAGCCCATCTGCTTCAAATGAGGTGGGGAGAGAAGGGAAGAGAAGCAGGAGAGATGACATTTCTGCTCTGTCACAAAGTCAGGCTGCAGGACTGTGCCCCATATATAATTTGTGCCAACCTGGCAGCTGGTTAAAGCCAGCATAAAAAATTCTCCTTACATTTAGGGGTGGTGGCCCTGCGACCCCAGCAGGGGCAAGCCAAATGCCACATTTGCAAACTTGTTCAATGCTACCCCCACCAAGAAAAAAAAAATTGCCAAAGTTCAAAGAGATCCAAACAAGCTGTATCTGCCCATTGCACTCATGTGAGAAGCCTGTTGCTCATCTCCCTTGGGCATTTCTGGGTAAATGTAGGGTGAGTTTCACTGAGTTTGTCCTTATTAAAAGCCTGTTGCAGACAGATAGGACAGAGCCTTTTCTGCAGCAGACAGACATAGACACCTCTGATCTGTTGGGGCAAAAGGAGATCTGAAACTGGATGCAGTAACTGCATGCCAGCTTGCTTCCTTGGCTCCCTGCTAAACCTGAGCATAGCTGGGAGATCAATGTGCTTTGAATAACAGCATGTCTTGAAGAGAGAGGGCTTCAGAAGGGAGCCAGGACAACTGTGTTCTGCTTATGCCTTTCCTGTGGATTTTCCATGTTTTGTGAAGCAAATTGGTAGTCTAAAATTCTCAAATGCAGTTCCACTGGGAATTTTTCTTTTTAAGTTTGTGAGTTTTCTGGGCAAAACAGTATTTCCACTGAGCAATAGACACCAAAAGCCGTCTCTGTCTCATACCATCCATAATGCAGACAGCCCAGCTATAACTCTTCTCTTTTTCTTTTCCCTGTATCCTCACTGTCTATAGATGTTGAGATAAATGTGCAGCCTAAAAGTGGATACTGCCAGGTCAGCTTGGGAGTATTACCCTCCAGAACACAGTAGGTTCTTTTCTTTCCTAATTTTGCTCTCCTTGATCTGATGAACCCTGCCCTCCACGAGCACTGCTTAGCTTGTTACTCCTCCATCCTACACTGCACTTCTGTTCGTGCAGGTTCCCTTCCCAAAGGGAGCCACTTGTGTTGAGTCACTTGCACAGGCAAAAGGAATTATGTCTCCACCACTACTATTATATGGAAGATGGTTCTGACTTCTTCACTGGACACGGGGCCAGGAGGGGTCTTTCAGCTGTGTGAGCAGCCAATGTAACTCAGATACCTGTTTCCTATCTCCTTCTCTGCACGAAAAAGGACAGACTGACGTGCATGTCTCCTGGACCATTGTTTGGACTGTCTTCTGGGATGAAAGGCATATCATGGCCACGACTGATCTCCTGTCTCCAATAGTTCTTCTGGTGTGTTATATTTCCCAACTGATAATGAGTAAAAATAAAGGCAAAATTAGGCTGCCACTGGTCACCTATCTACATCCAGCTTTCTGCCAGGAGACAGGTAGTGGATGATGAAGCACTTCCTCAATTGTGTTTCAAACGGAAAAAAAATCAAACCCAAATTATATGTAGGAAGGTAATATCATTTGAGGGTGAAGGAGAACCACGAAACAACATAACTTCGTGTGAAATAGTCAAGATGTGTGTACAGAGTGCTCCGGGTATCACACCCAGATCTTTGGGATTTACCGTTGGACCTAGACCTCCCAAAACTGTCATGCAGGTAGTCCTAAGCCTGAATTTGGGCTATGTATCGACTAGCATGCAGAATCAGTGTTGGAGACACAGAGAGTAAATGGTAATTCCATGTCATTCACATGCATGAATGTCACATGGGTCCCATTCACATGGACTCCAACCAAACTGAATACTGGGACTTGCATTTGTATTAGGGATCTCTCCTCTGGGATATGAATCAGTTTTCCTCTGGTGGTAATGTCAGGTACCTGGTAAATGGACTGCAAATGACCTGCACTCCAATTACCCTGCATCAGCATGATCCTACCATATAGAACTTGACTTATGCCAACTGAGCAAAAGACAAAGTATACATATTTTCTTAATAAATTCTCAAACTTTTCTTGAACCTGAGCTAAACCTTCTTATCTAATATCAAGTAATTTAAGCATTTTTAACATTCTAAAGACAAGTTAATCCTTTTATAGAGAAAAGTCAGAAAATGGGCTTAGAATGACATTTTAATGTCTATGGTATGTTAAGCTGATGAAAAATTTTAACAGCAGTTTTAAGCACTTTTGGCTAAAATGTTACCGTGATCTTAAAGCATTATAAAACATAAGTATCATGCCAAATTTCTATCTGTTTGTCAATAATGTAAAATTTTACACACTCTGCCAACACAAACTGCTTTTTTTCCCAGTAACTTCAGTTCTCAGATGTTGTTTTAGTGACATGACACATCTGAGTCTTAATTTGACCTAGCCTTAGAATTACATCTACTTGTCTCTTCTGGGCTCCCTACTTTTCCCAGGTAAGTTTTGCTGCCAAGTAGCACTTGATTTTCATCTGTTTTCAGGGGCTTCCTTTCCATAATTGTTCTGTTTTTAACAATATGGCCATTTCAATGCATGCTAAAGATGATGAACAGACAATCCTAAACTCCTCTGTTTGTTCACAAGAAGAACTAATATTAGAAGTTGAAATATTGATCTGTCCAACACATTCTGCATCAGTTAGAAAACCTATCTTAGAGTTTTACTTTCATTAAGGTTTTTTTGTCTCTGTTGGAGGTAGTAACAAAACATCAGGAAAGTTTCCTCATTTTCTATTACTGTTCTTTCTCAGTGTCTAAAGGAGTTCAGAGTTTAATAAAGTACCTCTTCAAAGACTGGCAAACTGATCTACAGAGCCACCACAGAGACCACCACATAGCACGTAGTTTAAGAGCAAAGCAGTTCTGACCACTAGTAAACCCACTGAATGATCAAACTTTTAAGCATATCTGCTAATTAAACATCCACCAGGTTGCATCTATTCCCTAAGCCTGGGAACCACTGCAGTGTTATCAGAGAGTTGATCCTATCCCTGAAAGCCCTCAAGCACCCACTTGCTCATTACCCACACCCTGAATGACTCTCCCAAGAACTCACACCCCAGGGCTCCCTACCAGAGCTTAGTTCTTGGTTTGTTTGCTTTTTCCAAGCCCAGTTTGCTTTTTAGCCTTTCAATGAAGGGAGTGCCCTCATGGAGGAATGCAGGTGTATGCTTGGCTCCCGTTCAGCCTAAAGACAATCCAAGGCACCTTTAGCTGCTTGGTGCCTGGAATAGGACTGATAGGAGACCTGTGCCCTCCTGGGACAGCCCAGAGCATTTCACATGGCTCTGGGGAACTGCCTAGAGGAGGTCTCTGGAGCTCATCTTGCAACTGAAACCAGTGCGAGCTGGGTGTTTAGCAGTGGATGGAAATGGAAAATGGGGCTCATTCAGGTTTGGAAAGAAGCAGCCAGTAGTCAGCAGGCCTCAAACACAGTCCAGATGCTGTTTGGGAGCTGACCTGATGTAGTCCTCAAAAGCACCGTCCCTGACTCCACGTCGTGGCAGCCTGTGAGTGTGGCCTCAGCAAAGCTCAAGGACCTGCTTTGGCACACGGTGAAATCCTAATGAGCATGACTGAGGTCTTCGTACCTTATTAATACTTTAGCACACCATCCTCCTGCCCAAAGACAGGAAGATCAAAAGAAAGGTTAAATTTGGAGCCATGTGTTACAGTCACAAAGCTGAAGTCCCACCTCTATTCCCAGCTCAGCCAAACTCTTCCTCCAAGAGCTGCAGTAAAATTGCATTTATTCCACTTTCTGTCTGTCAAAAGTATAACTCACATTTCACAGTCCTGTGAGAGAGCTGTGGAGAAAATATCCTTTCATGATAGAGTGGGGTCAGGTGCTGTGTTAAGAGGTTAAATAATTTGGGGAAAAAAATAGGTGACTTGTTCTCAGATCTGTGTCTTCCAGAGACACCGCCTTGGACTCCCATTCCTGAGATACACAACCAGCACATTCTGGTTTGTGGCATCATATTTCTCTTATTTTAAATTAATCAGATAGGATATTCCTGGTTCACAGATGTAGAAGGGTCATGTCTTTTAACACCTTCTACATCACCCACAGGAAAAAGGCAAGAAAACAACACACAGCCACCCTTCTGCCCAATGCTGAAACAGCCTGTGGCAATATACAGAGAAGAGAAATATCTTTACTTAGTTTCCTACTATAAACTGCCTTTGGTTTATAAATGATCCCATATTTACCTTGAAGCATACTGGGAAATTTTAGAACTTTAAAAAATTAGATTTACCTTGTAATGATCAAAATTTCAAAGGAGGGACAGAAAATTGCAGTTATCTGCTGCAACCTTTGGTGATTGGCAATGAAAAGGGTTTGATCTTCACCTGACAGCAGCAGAACAGAAGTCATCCCTAGCCTGAGCCACTTGAAAAAGGAGGAACTGCAGAGTTTTCATTCCCCTATGGTTCTCTTCAAGATTAGCAGCAGTGAACAGCAATTTCTGTTTGTTTTTACAATAATATCCTGTTTTGTAATCCACAGGAAAAGGAGTATGAAAGTAGCAACCTTGGCAGGGATTGGGGGCCAAGGGACTGTTTTCTGAAATCTCAAAGCTCAGGAACACAAAGACTTGGAGGAATTTCCAAGTGCAGTGAATGCCAAATGGTAAAGAAAATGACATGACAATGAGAGAGAGAAATGATTTATTCACCCTCTTAATAAATTCTTCTTCTAGGGTCGCTTTTTTCTTCTTCAGTGAACAATTGACAGGCAGCTACTTCCAAATACTTTTAAGTAAGCTCCTACTACAATTTTAAGGGTTGGTAATGTTTTGGGGTTTTTTTCCAAAGATGTAACAACTGAATATAATAATAATAAAAATTGTGAGTGTAATTTAACACCAAATAAATGAACAGCTGAAAAATACACAGATGGCTATGAAAATAATGGTATTATTAAAGGGGCTATATAACATTTCTGCTCAGCCCTTACCTGCAAACCCAACTTTTATTGGTTATGTTTTTCTCCATGGAAGATAATAGCTGGTGTACCCATCCATTCAAAGACTGGAAGGAAAGTGTGTTAGGACTAGAGAAGAAGTTAAAAATATGCCTGTGCCTACTGGAGCACTGTTTCAAAGGGCCATAAGCTAGAATAAATATTGACATAGTAAGGAAAAAATATGCAACAATAGCAATTGTTCAAAATGGACATGATTTGGGAGCTAACAGATCCACACTGAGCTAAACAAACCTGGACAGGGACCAAGGCCCCACATTTAAAGTTACTTCTGGAATTTAACTTTCACTGATTTCAGTAAGAATTAGACACAGAAATATCTTCATGTGTCTAGGTCTGATTCACTACCTGACATTGTTTTCAGCCATTCCCCAACCTCAACCCCTTCCATCAAGGAGAAGCAGAACATTATGAAAGAGGTGAACCTTGGGACAGAAGATGTCACAGAATTCCTCTTTCTCTGCCACAAGGCTGTTCTGGGCCTTCTTTCAGGTCTTCATTCTGCATTTACTTTAAGTTAATTTCTCCTAAATATGGCTTTTTATGCTATTAGGAATAGTGTCTAACAGTTCTTCCTCTGTCTGACTATGTTTTCTATTTCATTCTCCTCTTCTCTTCTCTTCTCTTCTCTTCTCTTCTCTTCTCTTCTCTTCTCTTCTCTTCTCTTCTCTTCTCTTCTCTTTCTCCTTTCTCTTTTCTCTTTTCTCTTTTTTCTCTTTTCTCTTTTCTCTTTTCTCTTTTCTCTTTTCTCTTTTCTCTTTTCTCTTTTCTCTTCTCTTCTCTCTTTGACCTGGTCCCTGCATCAGTTAGCTGCATGGAGCACACTGTCAGAGCACATCACTGGTTGCAGTCTCTGGTAATGCACCAGAGATGTTTTTACAGACATGTTTTTACCCCTTAAAAATATGATCTTATATTATGCGGGCAAAACTATTCAGCAAAGATTAGTTTTTATTGCAAATTCCCAATGTTTTTTCCCCAAATCTTCTCTCTAGATATTTTAATTTTCATTTTAATCAGTTCAATAACCTACTTAATTATCCATTGGAAATTATTTCAGCCACCTTGTTTTGGAATTAAGGTTTCTGAAAGGAAATACAAGGCAAAAAAATAATGGTTAATTTCTGTATTCTTTCTTCATTCATGCAAACTCCAGTGGAAATCAATAGTTTTGAATCTCTTCTTACACCAATATTCCACTGATGTATTTTTAATGGACTTCATTGGAGTTATTTCTGATTTACATAGCCATCTTCAACAGAAAGATGTGGTGAATTTGCCTTGGAAGCAACCCAGCAAAACCCACAAAATTTGATTAGTTGCTGCTAACATCAGGAGATAAGGATTTATAAAGTTAAAAAAAATGCTTATTTTAATCCACAACAATATTTAGACAATCTGGGCCTAAAGTACAGGTAAATCAGTGGACTTCCAAAACCACACTCAATTTTAAAGTAAGAGTACAATGGAAGAGTGTATTTAAACATTGCTTTATTCTTCTAATATCTTGAAGTGGTTTACTGAGCTGAAACTATATATTCTTATTAAAAAGTTCAAAACTGTATGGCAGGTTTTGCATTCTGCAGATAATATGTGTCATCATAGTTTCTGATCAACATCTATTGGCCACAGCAGTCCAGGTATTCATGAATGTCTTCCCTGAGTGGTGAGGTCATTTTAATTGTGCTGATTTAATTAGAGAGAGGGAGAAAGAGTTTAAAAACACCTTGCTACTTTACTGCAAAGCCAAGATGCAAACGTGGACTTGCAAGATCCTTTAATAGCTGCTAAAAGAGAAGATTTAAGAGTGCTGGCATCACAAAAATTCTTCTTTTCCTTTTTTTTTTTTTTGTCAGATAGGCAGTTCCAGGTGTATTGATATGTCCATATTCTTGTAAAAAGCTACTCTTCAAAGTGAAGCTTCCGGTATCGAGAAACATTTTGTCTTCTTTTTCTATTTTTCTGCTGATTAACTTTTTAAAGTGAACTTCTTGAAGTACACCCTAAGTCTCACTTTCACACATGATAAGGACACTTAAGTGTGTGTTAAGTCCTATCTACACATTAACATTGTGCAACTAGATAAACCAGTATACACCCAATTTTGCATGCAGTTATAGTACTGCCAGCTCAGTTTTACTAGAAACCAGTTGAAGTTGGCATTTTTAGATTAGTATAAATTTGCTTCTTCCGTAGCCTGGACTTTGCTGACTAGAAAACAAAATTAATGTTTCCCAGAATTGATACCACTGTAACAAACCGTTGCATGGTGCAGACATCGAGCCCACTGAAAATGTTTCTTGAAAATGTTCCTCAGGAGCAAGTTTTGGGTGCCTAATGATACACATGGGATGTACAGATGGGATTCCCAGAAGTGCTTTAGCACATATCCAGTAGTGATTCACTAAATGAAAAGTGTTCACCAAAAAAAAAAAAAAAAGAAAAAGGAGATCTGAACAACTCCCTCTGTCACAGTGGATAAAGATGCTCAGTTTTTCAGTTTTCCTCTGGAATATGCCCATCATGCTCTGAGCTAGCCATGGTGTATATGAGGGAGCTGAGGTGAGAAAAACACCCAGCTGCCAGCAGCAGTGACATTGGAACAAAGCGGCATTGTTATGGCTAGGAAGGGTGGCTTCTTATCTTTCACATACTACATTCCTGGTTCAAACAAGGAGGTACACACATTGAAATTAAGGTTCCTGCTAGTCCTCCTCCCTGCCTTCCCTAACTCGTTTATCCCCTTACCTCTTCTACCTGCTTACAGGGATAGAAAAGGTAAGATCACCGAAACCAAACCCTGGAAACAAAACTGTATGTAACTTTTGATCAAGGAAACTTAAAATTTCTTGGCAACATGCAAAGGGGTGTGCAAAAAAATGTTCAAAGGACAAGCAAGGGAAGAGAGATAAAAAAACTTTATGTATTTACTGAAACAACACATGGAGAAGCAGAGGTGCAAATGGATACACTGGCATACAGTGGGAAACCCTACAGTTTTGGGCTCTGTTGTAGCCCTGACCACAAACATAACACCTGGGCAACATGGTCGAGTTATGTCATTTTTTTGTGACTGTGTGGTACCAGGACTGTATTCTCCAGGGCAGAGCTGGAGCTGTAGGGATGTTTTCCCCAACATACTACCCAGCACAGGCCAACCCTCTGGCTCTGCAACATAGATATTCCCATGGGAGTGTGGCAGACACCACCCTGCCACGGGGGTTTGGCCCACGGGAGTTTGGAAGGGGATGGCAGCTGGATGGTCTTGAGATCTGAGTCTTTACAAGTGTTCAGGTCCCATAGCACTTTGCAAGTTGTCCTGCCACCCTCTGCTCTGGGAGTAGATGCTTGAACTGTGAGGAAAACTACACCACCTAAGGGGAAGAGTTATAAGGAATTTAAAAAGCTGCAAAAGTTCAGCCGAGACTGGTGTCAATGCTGGGCTTTGTACAAACTGAGTAACTAGTGATGATCAGTTTACTAAGTATTTAGGGTTGTGACAATTATTTCACTGTGGATGCACTTCAACATTTCTTGAAAACTTGTATTTATTTTAATATCAAAATATTAATTTAGGTACTTCCTCTTAGGTTCTCTTATTGAAGGTGTAGGCCTAGCTATTCACAAGAATTCACAAGGAAAGCTCTATGTGGAAAAGAAATAGGCCCAGGGATCACATGTTTCATGGTGGAATACAGTCTGAAAAGAAAAACCCTTCCAACTTCAAATATTATTGTTTTCCTAAATTAACTCTGGGAGATTTTAATCTAGATCTTGGGTCTCTGCCAGGGAACACACACCGCTCCCCACATCCCTGAGAACATTGTGGAGTCCTGTACAGTCAGCTGGCATAATAATGAAATAGCAGCCGGTTAACTCTCTCACTTCTCCATAAAGTCATCTTCTCTAATGCTGTTCTTCCTTTAACTCATTGGAGTTCCCAATTAGCACCCTGTGTGGGGGGACACAAATCCTTTGTCATCTTTTGAGGGGTTTTCAGGGAGGTCACGGGACTATTTAGTGAAACTAAAAGGAGGACTTAATACACCAGATTACTTCCTGCAGTTCAAAGGGATAACTTTTCAATAATACTGATTAACAGGTCAGGCTGGATCAGGGAAGGGTAGTTAGGAAGTCTTGAGATGGTGCCTGAGAGGGAGTCTCACTGAGAAGGAAGGCAGGGATTTATGGTGACTGGAAAGCTCTGAGAGCACATTGTTTGGGCCTGAATTCAAGGGGCCACAGTGAAAGTAGGCTGGTCAAACACAAAGCAAGTGGAGTGCAAACAGGACCCTCTTCAGGGTATACCCTTTTGCTGCATAAAGTGCATCCTTGAGCAAGCTTTTTGTCCTACCTAATTAAAGCAAATGGTGATGCTGCTCATTGCTTATAGATCACTGTTTTCAATCCCTGTCAGGGAAAATTCTCCTGATGAACGCCATGGGATATAACCTGAATAGAGGAGGGAAGGTGGAGCATGGAGTTTTGCCAGTGCACAGAGAAGCTGCGTCTGGGTTCGTTTCCAATGAATCAGCGCAGCCATCTGGGGGAAGGGGGAGGAATTCCCTCACTTCTTAATCAACCTATCTGGGTTTTAACAGGGAAATATTTTTCAGTAAGATGTGCTGTGCATATCTGGCACTTGGCCTCTTGTTACTGCCAGCTGTCACTCCGATAATGTGTTATAAATGATGGCACACCAAGCAGACAGGGCTGCAAGCCCATGTGATTGTATTGCATTATCAAAGTGACAACCAGAAAGAACAAGAGCTCTGGCTGCTGAATTGGTCCATAAGTAGATTTTGTGTTGTTGATATTACTATTTATATACAAAAATGGAGTTTAAACGTTTTTAATATTTTCCCAGCAGGAGTCAGGACATTGTTAGGACTTCAGTGCAGATAGCTGGGGTAAGGCATAAAATAAAACTTGTTTAAAATTCTGTTTTCATAGACTAAAGCAGGCAAAACAATAATTGTTGATGAAATTAATTCAAGTGTACACTTCTAATTTCCCATCTGTAAGCACAGGAATCTTAAGTGACTTAAACTGGCATCATTCCCTCAATAACTCCGTGCCTACATTATCAGATGCCATGGAGATACCTTCTGTGATCTACACATCTGACAAAACCATGGATGTCAGGTATTGCATGGAGATTCAGCAGAAGCAATGCAGGTATATCCACAGGTATTCAAGGGTGGAACAACCTGGTAAAACCTACTGCAGAATCTGAGCTGGGGCCCTTGGGTCAGTATTGTTGTGAGGAAAGTCTTTCTGCCAATACCCAGGAGATATTGTCACCTTCCAGTGCCATAGTCAGGTCTGTGACTCTGCTCTTTAACAATGGTTCGGTGGCCCAAGAGAAAGTTCTTTGTATGTCTGGAGGGGGAGGAGGGCTTTCTCAAGCATAAAGTGACACAGCATGAGCAGAAGACAACTCAATCCTATAACTAAATTCCTCAACTCTGGAAACCTCTTCTGGGACTTCTCTTTCCCAGAAAGCCAAAGGAAGACTCCAGAAGTTAAAAGGAGTTTGACATAATTGCACGCTCTCTAATTCTTGGTTCCATCTACTTTTGGAAAATACAGTAATAAAATGCTAAAGGAAAAGGCTATTCTTGGGATTTATATGTTTGGTCTCCGATGATCTTTTATGGAATATAAGTTTTCTCTTCTTCTGTACAAAGTCTAAAAGTTGTTACCCTGAACTTGGCAACTTTTTCTATTTCTGAGTGTTTCACAAGATGATGCAGTCATAGTTTCTTCTGGGAGATATCTACAAGCACCAAAAATATGTGGCTTATACACAGGGCACAGTAACTCCTTCCACACCAAGCATTACTGGGTAAAGTTCAAAAGCCTCAGAGACAAAGTCAGAGGTCTTTGTTGTGTTGGTCCATAACTCCTATGATATATACAGAGTTTGGCCTTTTGAGAGGTGGCAGAAGGGGACAAGTAATAAACAAAAAATGTAGGAGGGAGCAGTGCTCTAATCCCACCCAGAAGTGGACCAATGAACTGTTGAAGTCTCTTATGGGAATGATCAGATCCTACTACAGAACTAAACCTTCTAAAGGGTGCAATGGGGAAAAAAAAGAGAAAAATTAGCCATGCACTTGCAACAGATTAATGCCATGAATCTATTCAACACAACCTTTCCATGAAATTTCTACAAGATGAAATGGTAAATATTCATCAATTAACACCACTCTTGTCATTCTAGGTAATCACTCTAAACACAGCTGGAAACAATGTTTCAAAACAAATTAATGATAAGGTTATTAAATGTTGTAAATATGTCAAGAGATATAGACATGTCATTTCATGTAATTATACCAAAAGGGACATTTCTACTGTGCAAAAGCTAAGGAAATGGTCACGTATCAGTAAGAAAATGTCACAGAAGTAAAGTGATTCAGTGAAGAAATACTCTCTGCTCTGTATCTCTACATGGCAGTGTTGCTATCAGGCAGTACCCTCACATTTTACTAGCCACTTGATTCATACTGTATAAAATACTTTGCTCTTATGGACTTGCATAGGAATGCAGTGCAGTCATTGAATTCAAATGTATTTAGAAATCTTTGGGGTCAGAAGGGAAGGTGATGATTATCTTGTGTTATGTAGGAACCACAAAAATTTATCTAGTTATTTTCAGAGTGAGAAGACTGATGTTTTCCTGTGTGATGTGTGTGAATTCTGCTTAGACCACAGTCAAGGAGAGGAGATTGGATGGAGGAAGAGTTGGTGCTGATTCGTGGTAACAGCCGTGGGTTGTGTCTGGCA
This sequence comes from Lepidothrix coronata, assembly GCF_001604755.1. Lineage (NCBI taxonomy): Eukaryota > Metazoa > Chordata > Aves > Passeriformes > Pipridae > Lepidothrix > Lepidothrix coronata. The sequence goes on from NW_016690265.1 coordinate 1,393,482, forward strand.
CTGATAGAAGTGTAGCCAGAAGACTCCAGAAATTTTTATGTCTAACCGTCACTGATGTTCTTTAGAAATCTTGCATCTGTTTTAGAGCACCATGATGGGTCAACTACACTGGGTGTGAAAAGCTTCATACGTTCCAGAGGAATTTCTGATGGAGCAATGTGCAAATAACTTCATGGCTCAGCAGAAATAAGGGTAGTATCTTTGATATGGAGTCAACAGACACCATTTAATTTTTGGCTGGAGTGGGTGAGTTAGATCAGGAGGTTTTTTTAAGTCTGGGCTTGAAGCAGACCTCTCAGTTCTGCATTCTGAGAATTCAGGTCCAAAAGGTCTATTTGTTACAGAGTCTTGGTAGCTGCTCCAGCTACTCTAGAAAGGTATTAGTGACTCAGCAACCAGTATTTAAGTCCCCTTCCTCTAAGCTGAACCTTCCCATCCGCTCACATATCAGCTATACCTATATAGATAGAGGTAAAACATTAAAATATGGGCTATACATATGCATCCCAAGTAAGAAAATTGTCTAGCTTTCCCCTGATTCCTGCACCTTTACCCTTCTGGCAAGCAAAACACATGACAAAGCTGATACTCTAAATTTGTAATAAACTATTTGGCAGTTACTTTTAATAGAATCATTTAATGTAGGTGATTTTTGCCCTGCCTCCCACCCTCTCTTTAAGACCAGAAGACCCTGCAGCTATTTTCTCCATGTCTGGAGCTGCCCTTCCTACACAGCACCTCATGCCAGTGTCTGGGTCCATCTTTGGCAGTGATGTCATCTTTCCCATTTCTAGCAGTTAATGAAACACCCACATTGTAGAGGTTAATTGGCTGCTACAACTCTCCTAGCTAAAGAAAGGCAGATGCAGGTTAGCAGTGTGGGTTGTTAGGGACTTCTCTTCCTCTGCTCTTGCCCTCCCCACCCCCACGTCCTCTCTTCTGGGGAAGCCATTTGTTATCCATTCAAAAGTATTGTGATTAGTTTCTAACCTTAAAGCTGGAAACACTCTGGTGGAAAGGGGGAAAACATAAGAAAAACGCTCAGGGGAAGCTGGCAGAGGATTCTAGCAGGTTTTCACATGATCTTGAACAAGTCTTTGATCGTGACTGAGAGCTTTGGTTACTGCTGCAGTACAAGTGATAACAATATGCATTAACTGGCTTATGCTGTAACCATGTGTGTGTTTCCGTGCTGGAAAAAGAGGGCAATTAAATGTTTAGTAAGTATCCCTGGAAGCTTTTGTCAAGACATTTTTTCTCTAGCCAACCTATTCCTCAAAGCAAAGTGACAAACATATACTTGTATATAAATATAGTATAATTAAAACAAGCTGGATTTTTTTCACCCTTACAGTACCCAAGATATGTATCAGGGTCTATGAATAAAGCTATTAAGCTTGGTTCAGAGTGATTCTGCATCCTAAAACCCATGTTAAGTTTTGGTTTCATTGCTGTAATATATTGATATTTCTCCTATTCCCAGTTCTTGCTGAGAGGTGGTTGTTTTTGGGTTTTTTTTGGGTTTTTTTTAAACTTAATATTCAGGAAGTCCAGACTCAGCACTTAACTTGAACTTAAAAATCCAAAGTTCAGTCAGCATGGACTTTGAATCCAGCAAATACAATGCCAGTATAACTGTTCTTAATTCACCCAACAAAGCAGCCTTTCATTCCATCAGGCATTTTCTTCCTGGATCATTTCACTATAACACATACAGTATCCCATCCCATCTGGTCATCAGAGCTGACAAAATGGCTCTGAGGGCGGTGATCAGAGGACACAGAAAGAGGTGCAAAGTGCTCCATTATGTTTTGATGACACATTTGGTTACAAAGGGTACATCATTTACAGGTCACCTTGTTCTGCCCATCATTACATACGCTGTTCAATTCCTGACGCAGGTGGGCATCAGCGTTACACAGCGAGGTAAGCACCTGTAAATCCCACTTGTTTTTATAAAATGCTAATACCGGGAAAGGATGGATACTTGAGAAAGGATGGATTAAAAAAAAGCTCCATATAAAGGTGTTTAAAATGGGAATCTGAATGAGGATACAAAATCCATCTGATACATAATCATCTTCAACAAAAACAAAACCTACAGGTTAGGAAATAAAGACATATCAGTAAAAATAAATGCACCTTGCTTCAGTGTTGTAACCAACAGATATCTGAAAGCACCATGTCCTTCATCTTCTTCACGCTCATGCTCTAATGCATGGCCTGAACAGTGACTCCTGTGCCTTTGTGTCCTTAGATCAGCATATCTGACTCAAATACATCATTATTCTGGAATTTACTCTGCCTTAGCCTGACCAGATTTTGTATTAGACTGTAAATTGGAGTAAGCTGAGGAATATGTATAAACAATTCACCTCAAGTGAGCTTGCAGAACAACTGCAAACAGCTGAGTCCTTCTCCCTGCCTAATCCCTCTGCCAGGAGCAGGCAAGCCCACACCTTGTGTGGCTCAACAGCACTGCCTTGTGCTGTGCAGACAAGCCAGCTCTGTGCAAGGAGCTCCAGGAGGGGCTGGGGAACAGCGCGAGGAGTTTGTGCGCCTTTGCTGCATTTGCAATCTCCAACCCCTGTTTCAGCTTCTGGGAGTACCTTCTCATGCTATAACAGCTTTGGGTTTCCACCTTTCTTCTATTGCCCTTACAGCCATGTTTATTATGAAATTATTGTCACAGTAAATCCACTTTCTGACTTCTGGGACAAGATTTAAGTACCAGATTAGGTGGGAGTGTGTAAATCTATTACTCAAGAGATTTCTTTGTGATACAGGAGGCACCATTCCTAGTGGCTGGCATGGAATCAAAAGTAGAATCAAACCAATAATACTTGAGACAATTCTCATATTTCTTGGGAACTGGTGTCTAGCTGGGAGGAGCTTGTATGGCCAGAGGCAAAGTCAAAGTTATTAACCTCTGTCTGTTACTCAGGAAACATCCTCTCCTGAAGGTGTTATCACAATGTTATACAAGATGGAAAAAACCATATAATTATATAGTGGAGTTTGTTTTTCATGAGCGATGCATTGACAGTTAGTATATTCATGACACTTTTAGAGGATCAATGCCCAAAATATAGCCAACATGGAGGCAAAATTATTGCTTCAAATTTAATTTGTTCCATAATAATTTCCCATTGAGGAAGCATAATGATACCACAGACACAGGCCAGAATATGTTGAGGAACAGTTTGCAGAAGCACTAAAAAGTTTTAGGTCCTTTGTGCAGCAACATCATTAAGCCTATGTGATCACATCAATGTGCCTCTTTAGCAGCTGGAAGCATGACATGCTCTGCCTTCTTCCCACCATTCACCCATGTAACTGCTCTTGAATGGATGGTGGAGAGTGTGCAACTTGTTAATAGACTGTCCTGATTTGCTGCCCTTGGGGGCTTCCTGTGGCTCCTTGGCTTATGCCTTCTGATCCAAATTTGATACACAGGCTCCCTTCAGTAAACAAATACATAGAATTCAGATAAATTGTTAGGCCCTTGATTTAGTTAGTTTTTAATTTTTCCTTCTAGAAATCTAGTTTTGGATAACCAGGTTTGAAAATACCAGCCTTAGCTTTAACCTACATCTCCAATGGCTCAATTTTTGACACAAAGGTGATTTTTTTTTCCTCCAGAAAGTACACAGGTGTCACGAGGAAATAATTCTGACTCCCTAAAAAGTCTTTCTGTCTCTGAAAATAATTTCACTTGAAAGTTTCCTGACAAGATAATAATTTCTATGAGTTAATAAAGAATGGAAGACGTGTTTCACCACCACTATATGGACAGAGCCAAGCTACTTAAATTCCCTTAGTTTTCTAGTTTATGTCACAGTGCATACTCTTTGATACATAATTCCTTTAATAACTTGTTTGATAAACAGGAGAATGGTGCTTTCATTTTTATTGGGTACATTGATTTTTTTCCTCCAGATTACCAACCACAAACCTAACCTGATTTTTTTTTCCTACTATCTGGTGAAAGTTAGTTGTTGCAATTATTAATCAATCAGTTTGCTGCCCGTGGTGAGAGACTGCAAACAGCAAGTAAGAAGGGAAATACTGAAGCCTGTTAGGTCAAACTGAACTTTGAATACCTACAATACCCGGGGCAATGTCTGTGGATCCCGTGGGTCATGCAAGGTATGGTGCTGCATGAAACACAGGTTAAGGCTTTATGCAGAAAATATTTACTCTGTGAGGGAGGATGTCAGGCCAGGTGACTGTAACAGCCTTTCTTGGCCTCAAAGGCTGTGACTACAAGTGAATGAAGCAGGGGTATGGTGCTTGTTGCCTTGTGCTTGGCAAAGCGCTGGCAGGTCATGGAGGAGGAACAAGGAATTCAGGCTAATTTTTCACTCCCTGGTTTGTTGACCTTCCAGTTCCCCAGCCACTGTGTATGATTTATTAGATTTAAAGCACCCAAGCTTTCTCCTCCACCAGCTCCAGCTGCTCCTCTCCCTGCACTGACTCACTTGTGCTGGGGATCCCTCGAGTGCCTGAGTCACCCCCTCCACAGCTCCTTCACATGGGAACAGAGGCTTAGTGGGGGGACTTCAGCCCCTTGGAGTTTCCTTGGATTCAGACATGCACTTGGGCAGGATACAGTCCTCAGTATCTGGGAGAGCTTTAGGGAATATCACCGTGCCTTGTAGCCAGGGGTTATGGATGCCATGGAGCAACATCCACTGTGGCAGAGGCAAGTTGTGGTCCCCATGCAGTATTGAATGGGAGGAGACCTTGGCGCCTCAGCAAAGGACTCTACTGTTCAGCTTGCTCATGGCATGGCCAGTGGAATTGCCTGTTTGGCATTTGGTTTGAGGAGGCCACCAGACAGTGTCCCCAGTGGGAAAGGACGAATGCTGGGTCTGCATGCTGGGGAACGAGTGGATGCCAGGGCACCACCTCCTTGGCTAAAACTGGGTGTCTGCTGCTCCCCTCTGATGTGGTTTGTACTTTACCAGAAATGCTGCAGCTGCTGGGCCTAAAGCAGTTGTTTGGGAAAGAAGGAAATTTAACCCAGACCATGAAGATTTGCAATAGCTTCTCTCCATTTTTGCCTATTCTTAACCATTGTTGAGCCCCTCGGGTCCATTCTGGAAACCACTGGTGGTTCAGAGGCATGCAGGAATCTCCTGCATTTTGGGCGAATAACCTGTGCTCCAGGGCAGGGGCATCTACATGCCATTCCAACACACCATACTGATGGCAGCAGGCAAACTACCTCATGCTTATTTACGAAAATTTCATCTGTGTTTTGATGGTGGTCGCTGTGGAGGTGGTTTTCTGATACTTGGCATCAGGCTTCCCAGTTTGGATACACCTGCAAAGGAGATCTAGGTGTTTGGAAAGCTAGAATGAAGAGACAATTTGGGATATGTTACGTAAATAGAAACAACTGGAATGGAAAACATCTTGAGTCACTAAATTCAATATCATAGTAATATAATCTGATTTGGGTTAAAATCTAAGGCCTAGAAATATTAAAGCTCCCCTCAGGACTTGGACTGCTGATAGCAAGATGAGGAGCACTCAGCAAAAATGAAAGAGAGGAGAAACACTAGGTAATAATAGCGATGAGCTTTATGAATAGCAATAAACCACATCTAGACCCACAATGATTCAGACATGTTCACTGAATTCACATGCTTTGTCTGGGAAATGTTACTCTTTTCTCCAGCTCAAGCATCTGACGGAAGCACATGTAAACTGCACATTTGCTTTGAAGAAAAATGTGGTTCTTGCACAAGGGTCAGAGTATGGTGCTGTGAACTATCATGCAACAGGGGGAGACTCTGCCTGCCCAGACTACTTTTGCCAAGAGATTATAGGTTCATAGTAACAGCCAGTGCCTTTACAGTTTTCCTGGAGCTTAGTGAGGCAAGGCTTGAGCTGCATTAAAAATTAATGGAAAGAGCAGTTGTAACTTGTAGGCAAACACAATGAATGAGCAATAATGGGCTGGCCAAGTCTTTGAGGACATAAATCTTTCCATCTGAGGCAGCCGAAGGACTTTGTAACGTATGATTAGTGCCTGTGTTTTGGTTGGATTGGAATGCAGCTAAGGATGTTGTGGGTTCATGTCCATTTGCTTCAGGTGGTAAAAACCAGAATGAGCAGGATTCTATGCAGCTCAGGAGCTGTTCTATAACCATGGACAAAACAACTACCAGGGCTCCTGTGCCAGAGAGGAGAAACAAAGAGAGATATGGATTATGGTTGCAACTTGGGATTAAAGTGGAATGTCACTTTTAAGCATATTTTTGATGCAAGATTCCCCAATTCTTGTGCTTTCTCTCTCTCACACACGCAGAATTGGTTTGTCATGGACATTGCTGTAATTTCAGCAGCAGCTGAAGCCATCCCACCAGCCAGCTCAGGTCCAGCCCAGCTGTGATCCACGTGGGAGGTCAGAGGCTGAAGAAAGCAGAACTGGTTGAAATCCGGTTTGCTTACCGTGGCCTCAGGACAACTCTGAACAACAGTAGCAGTCATTTTAATAAGATCATTGCTAAGACCTGAAGTGGTGTATGAGAAAACGGTGAAGGTTGTTCTCCAAGGAGAATTGTACCAGTTCTTCTTCCCTTTCTCCTTTATTGGCAAAGTGTTTGGCATATGACTTATCACAATGGCCAAAGATGAATGATAGAGAGTTTTCTTACCCTTCTAAGACACACGGTTTGTTCCATTTTTATAGTCCTTAAAGATCTGGAAAACTCTCTACATAAACATGGACAGATTGAGGCCATTTACTCATCAGTGCTCCCGGGACTATATTTTTTAATGAAGTAAAATATTGTCTACTATCAATAGTGACTTCTAATCAGCTGAAAGAAGGCTGTAAATGTTCAGAAAGTACATAAACTTATAAAATTAATATTCTGATCAATAATGGCTGGCTGATACTTGACAGGTCATAGCTGCCTTCAGAGACAAATATACTAGCATGTATTTTTTCTAGATTATTTATTGCTCTTTCCAGAAATTACTGTAACTAATCAGTGGGAAAATACTCTCTCTGCATACATATGTCACCCACTAAAACCACAGTCAGAAGATCTGGGAGGAAGTCAGTAGGGAGCCAGGGTGATAGCAAGAGTGGTGAAGCTCATTTTAACTAGAAGTTTCTTTCTTACTTACTTTCCCTGATTGCTCCTGGGCATTAGGTAATTTAGGGTGCCAAAACTGTATGTGTTCTGGCTCATTTTGAGACTGCAGATGTTTCTTTGCCCAAAGCTTGTCTCAAGTCAATGTGGTAAGATCTGCAGTGCTAAAGGTGCATGGGTTTCATAGCCTGCAGCACAGAAAAAGCTGGTATCACCCTTGACTGCCTATCAGTCACCCTTGATCTTCCTATCTTTAAGGAGAATATGCCTATTTACACCTGGATCAACTGGATTGACCTTCAGCATGAATCCAAACTGAGGCACAAATTCATCTGTCACAGAGTTTAGACACAGGACTAGTGGAAATCTTTATTTCTTTGGGGGAAATTGAAATGTTTGAAGACAACATAATCAACTGCTTTACCCCAATCTAAGACAGGAAAATATTTTCCCATCAGCTTCCACCAGAAATATTGCATGTTTTTCACTCTTTACTGCAAGAGGAAAGGTACAAGTGTGGAGAGATGGGAATTTTATTTCCTCAAAAGCAAGATGTCATAAGACAAAAAGCTCTTTATCCGATCATACCATCGTGATCTGTCTGCCCCATCTGCCACCCTCAAATCTCAACACCTCTCCCCACAAGTATCTCTGTCAAGACTTTGATGTTCAGTTCTTCTGAACAAAAAGACATCATAAATGTCCTAAAGTCTGCTAATGCTGAAAATCTGTCCCATCCTATTTTACAGTTGCACAAGCAACAAGAACTGTACATCATTACTGGAGTTTGATATTGACTATACAGCACTCAGACAATGGTAAAAACCAGCCACATTTTCTTCTGAGCATCAATGGCCTGACCCCTGTCACTGGCCTTTATAATTCAGTTATTTTTAGGGTTGGTTTTTCCTCTTTGGCTAGGAGCTAATACAGTCTCTCTTGTGATCTTTGAATCTCTTCCAGAAAGTGTCCTAACTTTACGTTAGGAAGCATCTACTTTCCCTGGAGCCATGGGCTCACGTCTCAGCACAGCCAACTCGTTTTCTGTCCCTGGTTTGACCTCCACGTGGTCTGAGAGAACTCAGGGCTTGACAGCAAAGGGGGACCCAGACCTACCCCATGGACTGTCTCTGAGCATGTCATTCCCTGTGCCTCTTGCACTGCTGCTGGCACACCCTGGTCAGCACTGTGTGGGGCTGTGAGCTTACCTTCCCCCATCCCACCTCTCCATCACCTTGCTCCAGGAGGTGATAAGGGAGCAGAGAGCCATGAGTACTTCCTGGGTGTGGGGAGATTTGTTGGGCTTGGTCTTTTCCTGTGGGTGCTGAAGGGGAGATTCTTGTCTTCTTTGGAGCACAGAGTTAGCTGCAGGCACAAACCAACCACTTGTGTGGGGAAGAGTGGGGGATGATCTTTCACACAGGTCCTTCAGATGGGATGTCCTCTCGCTGTGCAAACACGTTAGAAATCAGTTGTGAGTAGGGGTTTTCCCTGTGCCCTAACATTTCCCCCACTCCTTCCAGCTTTGCATGCCTGCTGACATTCTGCCTTTTATCCTCCAGGTAGCTGGATCCCAGTGATGCACTCTGAGATGAGAGAATAAGATACTGAGACTGACACCAAAACTCACTGCTTTTAGGGAGTCAGTCCAGGTCCAGGCTTCTGTGTGTGACAGCAGAGTGAGCTAATGGTGATGAAAAGTTAGAGTAGCGAACACTGAGTTCTTGCAGCCTTCTTGGGCAAAAGAATTTTGCAAAAAGAGAAATTTGAAGTTATTATCCTCACTGGCATCCTCATGTTTCTTTCTTTATAAGGTACCTGTCAAAAATTATTTCTGATAGGCTGCTGTAACGTGCCAAATTTCTTCATATCTGATGCTTTAAGTTTAACTATATTTATCTTGTTTATGAAAGCTGACAAGTGATACGGCCATAATAATGCCAGCAGAAATTGCACAGCAATTTTACTTGGGTTCTTTTCAAGTCAGTGGAACTGTTAAATGAGATTAGTGCAGTAGAAGGGTTTATGGCAGCCGTGAGAAACCAGATAGACACATATCGCAGAGAACCAGCGATAGACTAAGAGGATCACATACAGAGACATTGTGCCAAGGAGGGCTTGGCAGCATAACACAAGTGCATCTTTTAGCTCTGTGGAGCTCTGTGGAGCTCTGTCTTACTGTATTTCTGGTAAGTTCTCCACTTATCCCAACAGCTGTCTCTTCCTTTTCTTCTCCAGCCCTTCATATATCTTTCAGTGCCTTATTCTGATACTGGTCATGCTTGTAGCTGGATGAGGTTTGTTAGGAGTAGTGGGGAACTGGAAACAATGGTGCCTATTATTCTCCTTGCAACCCTTAGCATAGTCCAAGAAAATCTGTGTGTTGGTGGCTACTGCTTTCTTTTGTTAGCCCTGTTTTCTCTGTTTAAAGAAGGTGCCTTAGTAAGACTGTAACTCACCGCTGAGGTAGTTATCTTTGTAGAGAAAGAAACCTATGCTTTCCCTTATATATGTGAAGTGTAGTTATGCACGTTATGTTACAACATGTTTTATATATACATATATATATATATATATATATATATATATATATATATGTGTGTGTGTTGTTATATATGCAAGTCCATGCTAACCCTTCCTCAGCCTGGAAGCTTCTGAAATGAAGAGTACCTTATGTGTACTTTGAATCTTAGCAAGAGACCGCTGTCTAAGTTCCCATTCCCTCTGGAGTAGACGTAACTAACAGCAGCTCACATAAGGACTCATTGAGATGTTGCTCTGAGGTTCCAGCTGGGATGCAGTCCTTTTCTCCCTGGCTGAGTAGAAGCCCAGCTCATGCTCAGCTCATTTCCTAAAACCCACTTCCTACATGCCATGAAAAGCTATTCACATTTCAGCCCCAGTGACAGGCAAAGGGCGAAGCTGGAAGCGTGTCCAGCTACCAGGTGGAGCAGGCAGATAATTTAGCTCCAGCAGAGATACAGACCAATAGACACAATGAAGATGTAGGGAAGGGAGGAGCAGCTGGGCAGGAGACAGGCCTGTAAGCCTTCCAGCTCTCTGGGACATGGTTTGAATTTGTTCCAGCCATTCAAAATGATCTTTCACTTCTTGGCAGAAGCTCATGAAGTTTCTTAGCTAAGCAAAGAGAGCACAAGTCTTCATTGTGCATGGATAGAGACAGACACTGGTCATTTGATTATTGTTGTTGAGAACATAAATGAGTGCAATGTTGCAAATGCCACTGGAGGAAGTGAGAGGCTCCCTCATGAAGAGGCCTTGGATGTTATTTGTATCCAGAAGCATCCTGAGATGAAATCATAATTCTCTGGCTGAGTGACCATCCCCATGCTCTGACATGTTTCTTTTTAACTGCACTCAGGAGGCTGCTGCTGAAAGCAAAGCATTTATTTATCTCCCTACTAATATATTTTCCTTCTGTACAATCAAGTTTTCCTCGTGGATACAGATGCTTTGCAATGATGCTTATAGACTTTCCTTTGAAGACCTTAGGAAAGGTCTGTACCGACACCTAATAAGTTGCTTTCCATACCCCAAATAACTAAAATCTGAACAGGAGAAGGATTATTCTCCAGACTTTACAGATGGTGAACAGAGGCACAGATAAACTGCACAACTTCCTTGTGGTTATTCTGGAAATCTGTAACAGAGCCAGGCCTTGAACCGAAATTTCTGGTCTCCCCGTGCCAGACTGCAACCACAGTCTGGCCTTTCTCTCTGAAGGTACATATTTGTAGAGTTTTAAAGTCAGAGGAATGATCGCCTTATCTAGTCTGACCTCCTCTGTGTCAAGTCCAAAAATTTCTTCAATCAAAGCATATTTTACAGAAGAGAATACAGTTGTGATTTGAGACACCCGGACACAGGGAATAATTTTACAACTTCCCTCTGTATTGTTCCAATGGTTAATCATCTTTGCTTCTGACTTATTTTTCATATGAATGAATCTGGCTTTAATTTGGTCCTGGGATGCTTCTTTTCTGCTAGATTAAAGGGACCTTCTCTATCTGTGTTTTCTTCCTCTCCTTTTCATAGACAATTTTTTCTTGTGTCTAGAAAGCAGTCAGGTTGACAAGTTACTTGCTGCTGAGTCCTGGGGATGTGTTTCTTCCACCTTGTGCCTGTCTTCAGTATTTTCCCTTCTCTTTTACAAAGCAATAATTCAAAAGCTTTAAAAAAACTGAGAAGGGGAGAATAAAGGAAGTCAGTAAGCCATATTCTTTACTTCCAAGTGCAGTGAGGAGCAGGTAAAGGAAGAGAACTGACAGCACTGATGCCAAATTCTGCTCTCATTCATATTTCTAGAGACAACATATTAAGTGGAACTACCAGATGAATACCCGCTACCAGATACTGATTATGTGGGATTCCCATTCTGGTTTGACAAGTTTTGCAATGAGGCCTCTCATTCTGGGGCACAGAATATATTGTGGACTATTTCTGGCAAGTAGAAAGTCCCAGAACTTCAGATCTCGTCCTTTCCCCTTTTACTGCAGACCATATACCACTGATGTTACACAACAGTGTTTTCTTGTGGGCATTGGAATGATATGAAGCATATAGTTGGGAAAATGCTTGGGAAGATCCATGAAGGTGAAAGGATGTAGGAACTGAATTGTAAGCCATACTGTTGTTTATAAAGCACATGTGTAAGTGACTAGGGCATTAAAAGGATCCATCTTCCCACAGGGATTTTATCTATGTTGAGGAAATAGTCTGTGGTTTGTGTCTGTAGAGTTTAAGACCTCTTACTCTGTCCAGAAAATAGATATATAGCTCCCTAGAAAATCCTCTGCTTTACCAGTGACTCAGAGCCCTTTATTCTGTGTGTGGGTATATAGACCACTAACACATGTAAAGTGTGAAAGCAGGACATAATGGTGAGAAAGGAGTCAGTACAGATTGTTCAAAACAAAGATATCATCAAAGCTTTGGAGAAAAATCCAGAAACATCAGAAGATATAGAACCTTAATTAGGCAAAGAGCAAAAAGGGGAAGAAGCAGAAGCTGATGAGGATCAATGTTTAACCTGTCTCAAGAAGCAAAAGGGCAAGTGACTGACAGCTGCCTGTCCAGCAAAGGGAACTGGGGAAAAGCACTGCAACAGCACGTGGTAAATGCTATTAATGTTTAGCCTTCTAGAAAGTTAGACCAAATCTATTACTGTATGTTTTGGCAATAAGTAGTGATTTTATGATTGTAAGCTGTATAGTTCTATTAAGCCCAATGAAAAGTAGTCAAACAAAAGTGACAGAAAAATTTGAGGGTTCTTAATAGCCCCAGTGAAGTGAAATAGGGTAAATGCCCCTATTTTCTTCAGCCAGTTCTCAAGAGACATTTTTCATAAGGTTCATGTTTTCCACCTCGTTAAAGGAGCAGAAATATCAGTTATCAGTAGTCTTTGCTAACAGCACATCTCCAGCTTGCACATCCCATCCCATGAGCACAACTTTTCCCAGCCTCCATCAGCTCACTGACCCCAACAATTCAGCTCCAGTTTGTTGAGTGTGTGATTCAGCCCAACATATATCAGCTGGGATCAAACCAAAGGACAATGTAGCAGCTGTCCACCAGCAACTACAGGCACAAAGTCCACAGAGAGAATAGAACAAAATGTAGAGGTGAAATTTCCTTGTTTTCACTCATTTCCTTGATTTAGCATCTCAATTGTTCGTGGTAGAGTCTGTTATTTTCACAGTCAACAGCCATTATAGTTCAAGGTGACATGAGTGGTGAGTCTACAACTTTGTTCCTGGCATGAGAACAAGATAAGCTTATTTTTGCAGCTACTTAGGGCTTCAGTGTGCTTTGTTTTCATCCTGCTGCAGTTTCTGATCTCTTTGCTGTTGGTGGGTTGTGGCAAAGGCCTATATTCACAGCAGTTTTGAGCCTGGGACAAAGTTCAGACAGCAGGGCAGGTTTCTCAGAAGCTTCATAAACTGTGTTATAGATGCCGGTGCAAAAAATGAGTTCCAGAGAAATCCATCTGGAAAGCAAAACTTGTTTCCTCAGGGCAGCAGAACAAGTAGTGGCTGTAGCTGTGTGGCTTTTCATACCTTTGTGATTTCAAATTGAAAGTATCAGTACTTTATGAAACACAATCTATTAAAATTCTCAAATCAGCGGGCTTAGAAACTGATAAACCTATACTGCATTGCACAAGAAGAGCTTCTCCATTGTGCATGACTGCTACAAAACTTGTCACTGCTCAGTCTATGTTCTAAAATGCCAAATTCACTTCTTTCAGGCTTAAGTTAGGTTTTTCTTCTTTCCATGCTTTGTACTTATATGGAAAGGACATTTAGAATTCAGGCTTCCCAAATGGTACATGGCATGTATTTAAATCAACAAAACATAAAATCCTCCACAGAGCATGTGTTGCTGGAAAACCATTCCACGCATTAGGAGACATTATTAGTGGGTGGGTTTTTTCCCCTTTTCTTTCCAAGAACATTTTTAATCTAAATCAAACTTGGATAAAGATCAGATAAATGAATGACACTTGAAAAATAATAGGAAACTATGGAAGCATCCATAGGTCCAGAATGATCCCAAAGCCCTTAGTATATTGTATTCTCTGCTAATGTTATAACCAACATGATTTTTATTGGTTGAAAATTGGGAAATAGTGTTAGGAAAGTCACTATACTGACTTCAGAAAACACAAAACAAAATTTAAAGGGTACAGGAAACAATTCCCTTTCAAAGTGCATTTCTAATCCAATTTCTGCCTCTGTGGTTGTTATCAGACAGATGAGACCTATCATCTGCAAAACCCTTATATTCTTCAAGGGAGAAGTAGTTCTCTCCTGATCTGTGATTTTCAGACAGCAGGTGGATAATACGGCAGATGCTTGCTGTCCTGAACAGGAAAACCAGAGCTGGAACTGAGGAAGTGTTTCCAGTGTGTAGTACAGTACACAGGAGGCAAAGGCACTGGAGACTTAGGCTTAAATTCGACACGATGCTTTGTATGCTTCAAAATGGACAAAGACATAAGGCCAGGAGCTAGGCTTGTGCAAACCCAGAATTTCATTTTGAAAAATTGATGTAAAAAAATACACAAGAAATGAGTAAAGTCATTCAGTGAAAGTCATGAGTAGATTTTGCCTACTTGGTGCAATTGGCTTTGGGTAAATCTTCTTAGAATTACCTCTGATTTTAGGTATCTCACTATTGTGGGTTTATTTTCTTGGTTTGAAATCCAGCAGCCAAAAGCAGAGGAGCTCCATAGGATTTCGGGGTAACAAATGATTCCAACATGCTCTGGAGCAGCAGATGTAGCTGCTGTTGGAAACAGGATTTTAAGGTCCAATAATCTACATTTCTGTAACAACCTGTGATCTTATATGTATTTCAGGGTGTCTTTCAGGAGTCCAAAAGTCTTTTGTAAATGGGTTTCACTGCTTCTTTTGAGGAGAAATAAAAGAAACACCTATTCCCATGACTTCACAAATTACAAATAGATTTAAATGGCAGCACTAGGCCAAGCTCAGGACCTGACATCTAAGATGCAATTGAGACTTTTGCTGATACTGACAGAGGGTCTGTCTTCGGGGATTTCTTTTGTGTGACACCAATTCCTTTATCCATAAAAGAATAGCAGGGAAGGAAGGGAATGCTTCACTGTAACTTATACAAGAGAAACCAGAAAAAAGATATGTGAGTACCCTTCCAGCACAGGGGTGAATGAAATGAATATATACTTAAAATTTCCCTCTTTGTGGAATTCACAAAATTTCCTCCCTTGGATAGGGAGGAAATCTAAACTATCGTAATGCCACCTTCTGTCATGGCTTCACTTTCCATTAAGACAGTGCTGCCTTACTGGGTAAAAGGAGATCAGAATTCACCCTCTATTAATCAAAACCATTTTAGAATGTGACCCAGTATCTGCACAGTTGAAACCAACAGTAATAGCCTGTGCTACTTAGGCATCTTCTCTTATTAATTGTGGCAGGTTTGCTGGAGAGCACAGAATCATATCACAGAATCCTCTGGGTAACAAAGCCTTGCAGCTCTGTCTGAAGCAGGAAAGATGAGGAGGTTACAGGAGGACACAGTGAAGCCAAAGGAGGTCACTGGATGAGTCATTCGCACTCAGGTATTCGCAGCTACCATTTCCTGGTTCCCATCACCAGACAACACTTGTCTTAGCACATTATTCCCAGGTCTCTAAGATCTTATTTTAAAAGCCAGAGTGCAGACTTTGGATGACTAGCAATCGTGCTCTCTGAGACAAAGATTCACACAACCCAGTGAACTCCTGCAGGACATTCTCCTCCTGCATCACCTTTCCTTGATATCCATGTCAGTCTGACACGGCATGATGTTAAATGAGATCAGGATAACAACAGCCATGGGAGGTCAAGAAATTTCTAGGATGTATAATCAAATATGTGCCTCCAACAGGTAGATTCTCGCTTTATGAGGTCGTGGGAGTTAACTTTCATTTAGGCGAAATAAGTATTCAGTCAACTGAGGCCCTTCTCTTTTACATACAGATAGGCTCCTCTGTTCATCTGCATTCTATAAAGGCTTGTTATTCTTCTGTGTTTATCAGATCTGCGATATCGAGGAGAACAGAAAACGTGTGTGATATCCGCCAGCTGGATTCCATCTGTCTTTTCTCTGCAGAGATGGAGTTTCAAAGGCTACATCCTATCTACTGTCACACCCTCTCCCGACATGAGAAGCTAAGTGTAAAGTTTGGCCAAACTGATGGAAAAACAGTATCTCTTTTGTACATCACAACTATTTCCCTACCTACACAAAAGTGGCATTCTTCTTGTTCTGGCATGCAGGATGTATTGTTGCACTGTAACACAACATTTCTGTTAAATAAAAGGAGCCTGGCCAAAATTATTTCAAAGAAAGTTGTTGGTGGTGTTTGGTTTTGGTTTTTTTTTTTAATTGGACTCTGTGCATCTATGTGTGTGTTGATTTGTGTACTGGAGCAGGGTCAGGGGAATTGTTACTGGAAAATACAAGTGCTGTTTGATTACAGTGGAGGATATGGCCTCATCGCATTTCTGAGAGGGGAAAAAACACCTACCTGAATAAAATCCCAATTTTGTTGCTCTTGAACTGATTGTGGCTTTGCCATTCACTTCACCACAAGCCCCGAGGGACTGAGAAATTTAAGTTTCTCAGGATAACACCCAGGATGGAGCAGCATTATTGCAAATCAGCAAGACTCAGTGATGTTTTCCTGCCGTAATGTCTAGAGCTCTCTGTTCTTTGGGTTGGGCAGCTGCAGCATTTCTGGTAAACTGCAAAACCACATCAGAGAGGAGAATGAGAAACTCCAGGTTTAGCCAAGGAGCTGGGAGGTGTTGGTCCATCCATTCATTTCCCAGCAAGCAGCACAGAGCAGCCATCCTTTCCCATCGTAGCCACTCCACTCCTGAAGCCACAGAGCACTGAGACGTGTGAAAGGCTGGGGCTGGTGCCCAACAGTCCTTCAGGAGCCTCCTTTTTCCCTGGTGCGAGGCAGATCTTTGTGCCTCGCAGAACAGAGAGAAAGCAGGAAGGGCCAGCACAGACATCTGGCTTCAGACCTCCCCAGCAACTCATCTTTCACCACCCTGGACAATTTTCCGTGTATCTTTGCAAACCTGCCTATTATCTAATACATTTTAAGTATGTATTCTTTTATATACTTCATGATTGAAGGTACTTGTTTCACAGATCAGAGGCACAGAAAGGGTACTTTGACTTTGGCCAGCACATCCATCTTATTTTAGTGGAAGCATGATTTCTTTGGGTTATTTTCAGGGGCACATACTTTCTTTGATGGATAACCAGGTTAATAACAGGTACATGCCCAAACATATCATCCAACAGACAGACTAGTGGACCACATACAAGCAAAAAGGCCTTTGATATCTGTTCATTAGTTATACATCTATGGGTATTGCTTACTCTACCTGGTCTATGGTCACAGGAAGTAACATCTACCCTGAAAGTATAATGAATTAAGACTGCCAGCAACCTGCACTGACCTCTCCACTGAACAACCTATCATATTTCAGGTTCCCATTGAAATACTACGTCTGGTTGCTGGTGTGAGTACACACACACAGATATATTCTTTATTTTGAAAGTGCAGATAAGTGAAAATGAGCTTTGATGGGTAGTAGTTGTGAATTCCTACACATATATGGGGTTTTTTGACTCACAGGCACTCTCATAAGAATACATAAGCTTGATTTTCACAGTCTGCCTTCCATAGTTAGGGTGGGACTGAACTTATTTCAGTCATGTGCAAATAAACACCCGAGAGAGGTGTTTGGCCTCCCCACAGGGCCAGAAGAAAATTATAGCAGTACCATCACTCCATCCTTTTACCCATCTCTGAGGTATCCACCTCTGTAAACTACTTGGTAAGATGAGATGTCTTTCAGATAATGGGTGCTGAGTTAATTAACTGGCTGAGGTCAAGCTGACACCTGTAACTGACTGATGGCATAACTGGAGAATTGGTTAAGCTTTCTCAAAGTGCTCCTCTCATTTCTGCCCTCAAACCTCTCTATAGTACAATGATCTGAATTGTAGAACCATAGAATCATAGAAAGGTTTTGGTTGGAAGAGACCTTAGAGACGATCTAGTTCCAGCCCTATGCCATGGGCAGGGATGCCACCCCCTAGACTGAGTTGTTTGGGGCTCCATCAAACCTGGACTTGAATCCATCTTCAGAGGTTCTGGGAATCTAGAAAACTCAGGCAAAGTCCCATGAAAGCATAAGGTGTTGATTCATGTATTTATGGTGGAGGATCAAATGACCTCTTCTGAGAAGGGGTTATGTGCTGGAAGTACAATAGGTCAAGGCAGAGAGTTTGGGAAGGATTCCCACGGGACCTAGTCTCAGAGGCATAAAAATGCAAACAATCCTTGAAATAAAGTATGAGTCAAACAAGGATGGAAATCAAGCTGAGGAGCCCAGATAGCTCATGAGTAGTTTAAGCACATGCCAGGCCCAGAGGCAACTCCTAGGTTGCCAGCACCGTTGCCTGCAAATTTTGCAATGGATCCTACATTTCAGGGTAGCTAGAACCCTACCTTGGATTTAGATCCTGTGAGAACTGCTGCAGAAGAAGAATAGGTTACAGCAGCCTGAGGCACAGAAATGGCACCCAGTCTCTATCAGAATTTGTTCTTAAGCAGATAAGTCCTGGCTTGCCAGCCCTAGAGCATGGTACACAATCTTTTGTGATCAGGTAGAGTGTAGGCATTAGCAAGGCAAGTTCCTCTACAACCCCCACATCTTGCCTTAGGGCAGCACTTCTCAGCATGATGAGTTTAGTCTTCCAGCCTGTTCCAGCCCTGGTGCTTCTTTCTGCTAAGACTCTGCTTCTGGTCATCATGTATGTGAGCTACTCCAACACACTTGCCCCCAAAAGCTCCTCACCTGACAATGGCTCTGTGAATCACAAACACCTGTCCTTTCTGGTTTTGGTAACCAGAATGATGTTTCAATAGCAATGGTTACCAAATAAACCTTTGAACATCAATCAAATAAAGTTCAGCCATTACAGACCTGGACTGAATCTTTCATGGTGAACAAACTGAAGCCTGCAGATCTCAGCAGGTGGGAATTGATGAAATTTAACCCACTCAGGGCACAAAGTATCTTCAAATTAATCTCAACATTATGGCACTTAAATCTACAAGGGGATTTGGCATCCATAAATGCTAACATCTTAAATATGGTGTTTGCGGGTTTTTTGGCATACATACCTTCAAAAAATAACCCCAGAAGGCTGACTGTGGCCACACAAGGAATTTGCAGCAGGACCCTGAGTGGAGGCCTGTTCTTACAAGGCTTGTGAGAAGATTTAATCATAGGATTAACCAACCTGTCTTGATCCTTTTGTATTTCAGATCAAGACCATTCTCAAACCCTGACACAGCAACTTTCATAATGCAGCCTGGAGCTCAGCTGAATCCTTAGTTTTATCTCTAATATAAATAATAATGATTTAAATTTCTGGTCTAGCCACTTGAAATAATAAAAAGTTGATGGACTAAAGACCTGGGGAAAGAAAATGTGTTACGTATTCTATTGTTTTCTTCAAACCACTTTTATAAACAGTCATAAAATATACAATAAACAATTGCCTTTACATCCAGAGCCAAATGTTGCATCTTGTAACTCAAACACCTAGGTAATACAAACAGGCTCTTACAAATTCATGATGCTCTCATTTGACATGAAGGACACTTTACCCTCTGTTCATGTGGCATTTTTGAGTCCCTGGAGCAGCATGTGTTGTCCTCAACACCCTACTTCAATTTTGCATAAATTTTATTTCAAATATATTGAGAAAAGGTCATATCTGTTTTGCACATCTCTATCACCTTCTTCTGGCTCTTAGACCACGATAAGCAGCAGTTACTGTAATTAGTGCCACTATTCAACACATCCCAGGAGAGGGTGTCCTCACAAAGATACTGTGTAATGTTAGTGATAGAACAAGCCCCTCTGGTTAAAAACATGAAGAAACAATATTTTCAGTGATATTTGGCCCTATTTGGAATAAATTCATACAAAGAACTGATAACAGCCATCTTTCTCTTGCTTTTTGAACGTTGCAGGAGTTAATATTTACAGAGGGTTTTTTGTTTTCCATTTCTCATTTCCTTACTGCTTTCATTTAATGACACAGATCCAGTGTAGATCCATGTGAAGTCACGTCCATAAAGGCACTGAGTACAATGGTCCATTCACATTGGACATTTTTCTGGTATTCTCATGCTGTAAATTGGTAAGCCCTCTCTAAATGGCCTGCAGACAGAAAGGATGTTGAGCCAGGTCCCAGAGTTAGGTTACACTCTTCATGTAAGGACAATAAGGGCAAATGTGAAGAAATCAGTCGTGAAGGAAAAATACCTGTATGTTAAAAGGAAGGTGTGACCAGCGTATGCAAGCACCTGGCTGCTTGTCTAACCTTAGGAGATTGGGTCATCCTGCCTTTCCCAACAAGACACAACCCTATCTCTCTGGGAGGGCCCAGGATCCTTGACCCCTTTGCTATTGCGTTCCTACTCACAGCCTTTCCTCCCTGCTTCTTGTGAGCGACCCTTCTCTTCAGGAAATATGAAAACAAATCTACTATAGAGGCTGGCTTAGTAGTGTGGTTGTTATCATCAGTTAATGCCTCTCTAGTAGCATTTTCATTACTGGTCCTAACCTGCACTAAACTGAACCAGGAACAACACGTTCACCTGCCTCTTGCTGTGCTGGCACTTGCCTCAGAATCTTTCCAGTCTTAAACCATTAGAGTCCTCTTCTTCCAGACAGTAATAATGGAAAGGAATATTAGCAGAGTTTGGACTGGAGTTTAATTCAGGATAAAGATGCAATGTTGGAGCAGCAGGGCAGGCAGCCAAGTGCTCTTTCATAACTGGGTGGGTACAGCAATATATGTGGGAAGAATGGCATGCCTCAGATGTACTGCAGCACAGAGCCCATCCAGCACAATGTTGGCTCAGCTCTTGCTGGCACCATCCTGTTGCTGCTGTTGTTTGAGGCTCTTGGGTTGGAGGCAGCCTGGGTAAATATCTTGCACTCCCCAGCCCCAAAGACTGGAGGAACTCTGCGTGCAGATACGCTCAGCTTGGTTGGCTGCACGTTGGGGTTGTTGGTTGGTTGCCCTTTGAGGTGAAAGTCCAAGCAGGTGGCCACAATGGCTCCTGGCCACAGTCCTTGCTTCCTTCCTGCCCACGAATATCTTCCATGGCAAAATCTTTCCATGTGCTGCAAGCCAGGATAGGAGAGGAAGAGGGAGAAGGTGTTTGGAGAGACACAGAGATGTTTGTGAGTCCCCCTCCATGGCCCCGGTTGTGACTTCACCTCCCGTTCAACTGTGAATTGCACGCTTAGAAAGTGCCACGTAAGGGTGGTGAAACTTGAACAGCAGCAAGAACAAAGTCATGGGAAAAAACCTGCTTGTATAAGATCAGTGGAAAACTAGAGGGCTGTGGCATTTGTATGAAGAAGTGATCTTATAGACAGCACAGTGCATGATCATCCCTGATAGACTTAGGATTTATGTTCATTTTTCCATTAATTTCTTGCTCCTGTAAGGAAGAACTTGTACACATTGCACCTTGATCCTTTGAGTAAACCCTCATCAGAAGTGACTTTAGTTTTTGCACATCCATCTCAGAGTGAGCTTTAAAGGCATGATTTCAGAAGGTCCAATTCTCTCTTGCAATTACATTAAGTTAAAGGGATCAAACAGGTGTGAAGTTAATGTAAGGAGGAAAAATGTTCTTAAACAGCCAGAAGGAACCATTATGGCTGTTCAGTATGGCTTTCTTCATGAGCTACAGAATTTTACCTGGCAATTTGTGAGGCCAGGAAACACTTTGATAATAAAGATCAGACTGTTCCCAAGCCTCTCAGCACTGAGTGCCAAATGAGCAATAGGCACACCTCTTCCATAAACCTTTGCCCCAGTAATAGAGACAATAAAACAAGAATAATGCCATCCTGTGACAAAAAGTACATCCTTTCACCACTGTACAGCCCTGTTTGTGGCACAAATGGAAAGCTGGAAGGCAGCTTTGAATATAACCCTTACATCTAAAGGTTGCTCCAACTCGAAGAAGCCATAAGCATGGCTCAGGGCTACCCAGAGGGTAGCTGTGAGTGCATGGGGAGTGCATGCATTAGGGAAAATGCTGTTTTCACCCAGCCAAAGCAGCTTTTCTACAGAGACTAAGACTCTGTGGCTTAATCTGGGATTCAATTCATTCATTCTTAACCATCTAGCCAGAAGCAGTTACCCAGACTGCCTATAGTCCACGGGGAAAGGCAAGTAGCAGCTTAGATGTTTCTCTTGGGATTGGATGATTTGCCATCTGGAGGTGTCTGTCCTTACTGGCCACAGCAGGACCATATATGACTAGGTTAGGTTGAAGGGCAAATAATTCAGTGAATAAAGGCCAGTGAAACAATTTCCAACCTAAGGCTGTACCAGTATAACTTCATGCCAGGATCCATCAGGGCACTGCATGATTTTTGACAAGGTTTCAAGCAAGCTAGAAGTTGACACAAAACTTCATCCCAAAATGGGGCCCTTAATGTCACAGATTTTCCTTACAACCTTGGGAAAGTTACTTTACTGTGATTTTTAGGAAGACATCAAATAGGCTTACAATCAGACAGGCTCAACAGAGTTACCGTCAGTGAGCTGAAGAGTACTCACACACTCCTCAAGGGTGCAATGATCCCCCTGCTCCTAACAGGACCTGTCTCTGTCATTTCCAGAGGAGTAATATTGTGTTTTCACTTGAGAAAACAGGTTATGGAAGTCCTTGGTTCAATTCCCAGTTCTGCTTGAGGTGGCTCAGACCTCCCACTGTTGGAAACCTGTAGGCATAGCTGCTTTTCAGACCCACCATGCCTCCCACTGACCTTGTGCTTATGTCCAACAGGGGGCCACAAAATTCATGTGGTTGGAGAGATCCTGTAGCAGAGGGGTTGGGGTATTACTGGAGGAAGAGGATAAAGAACATGTGTCCAAGGGGCCACCTATATGTTTTGCATTTAAGTCCTGGGAGCAGGGGTGAGAGGGATCCTCACAGCGTACCAGACAGATCCTCTTGGTGCTAAACCTCACTATCTTGATTAACAGCAGGGAATGAAAGCTGGATTTCTGGCAGACCCATCTGGAACACCCATCACAAAACCCATAGTTTCATTCCTCAGACTAATGTTGCTGAAGAAGGTCCTGCTGGTTGTTGCTGAGGAAGGCTCCACAAGCTGCATCAGAGGGGTCTGCATCAGAAAACTCAGTTATCTTACAGCCTGGCTCAGCACCTTTATGCAGGATTTTACTGGCTTCTTTCCTACACAAACAGTGTTTTAATGAGTATTTGGCTTTTGTGATATTTATTTAGAAAGAAAGATTTCCTCTGTCCTTAAGCTATTTAAACCTGACTTCCCATTCAGACAACTAGTCTGATATAGAGCAGTGCATGGACTTTCATCCAATGCCAAAGAACTGAGCACAAAACAAGGAATCTCTGAACTGCAGAGCGGGGCAGTGTGGGTACAGAGAAATCTGCTTGGGCCCTTGAGCTCACACAGGCTAAGGCAGTTTTACTCTGTGAGTCTGCCTACAAAACTCCACCATACAGCATCTGTATTTCATCTTTAATGAGGGAGTCCTGGCATTTCAGTTCTGATTTCTTTATGCTCGGTTTCTACAAGTAAAACAATGTCTCTTTGCTTGCAGTGTTTGAAATACATGAAAAAAATGTTCAGTGGGAAATGGAACTAAACTTGCAGAATTAACCTCACATGTGCTGTAATTCTGTATGCTGTGGGAAGAGCAGCCTGAATCAAACAGCAGCAATAATGCTTGGGTTAGGGCATGACAAAGACATTGAAGCTGATTCTGATGAAAGATGCTATTGATTATTTCCCTTTTTTATTATTATTCTCACCAAAAATATTGATGTTTTGTGTATGTTTTATGTATGGCAAAAGAAGTTAACCTCCTCCCTTGCAATCTAAGTGGATTTGACACTTGAGGAGGGGTCATCTGGCACTTTTTTCACTCTCATTCTCCCTTGATTATAAATTAAAGATAATGCTTCTTCCCTCTTGCCTCTTTTCCTTGAAAGTCCCATGCACTTCTCTTTTACTAACTCTGATTTTTTTTGTCATTTGGTGGCTTGCTGTGTTGTCAGTAATGTTCCAGTCCACATAAATTTAAACAGGTCTAATAATACTGGAGAGTGCCTATGTCTTCTTTTGAATGCTTTTTTCCCCTCTCTAAAGGCCCCATTGCTGTGATTACCTTCTGCTCAGCAGTGTGGGAGTGTGACAGTCTTGAGACATTTCCACAGCACCCAGGGACAGTAAATTAAGGTTGACATGACCCACCAAGCACATGGCAGCTCCATTGTCGGAGCTCGTCTAACAGGAGAGATTGAATTTCAAACTACGTTTGATATTCAATCTCTCCCAAGCACAGGCTGACTTGGCTGGGTAGAAAAGATATTCAAGGATCAGCAGTGAGGGCCTTGGCATGGGAAGGTGTTAAGTACTCTCTGCCCTTGTTTGAAGCATTACCTTTCAGCCAATTCCACCATATTCCTGATCTTGCTCCCACCCCCCCTCACTGCAGACTGCATGCTCACTGTCTCTCCCCTCAGGATACCCCCAGCACCACCACCCCATCTCTGAATCTCGTGTCCCCCCACCTTCTCCAATGTCCCAGTATTGTCTTACTTGCTGCTGAGCCAGGAGAGGCACATGCTGCTCTGCTGGCCACCCCAGACTGACCAGCTGGACAGAAGATGGATCCTGCTTGAAAGCAGTGAGAGGTCACCTTTGACTTGAGCCCTACATCTAAAATAAATAAGTTGCTCAAATCCTTCACTGATGACACAGGAAAAGCTCTTTGCAATAGGGAGACTGTCTTCTTTTAAGCTGGTAAAATGCAGTGCTCAGAACATTACATGCAAATTATTTTGAAACTGAAATGGAAAACGAGACTGAAACAGTCCAGTCAGGAAGGAGACAGATGGAAAATCAGAGAATCAGAGAATCATTTAGGTTGGGAAAGACATCTAAGATCATCTAGTCAAGCCACAGAATTATAGAATCATTTAGGAAAATGAACATATATATATATATATATATATATATTAATTTTCCATTGGAGTCTCCCTGCAGCCTTCATGAAGGCTACTACCTCTTACATCTCCTCCCAGTCCCATGAAATCTAGAGCTTGATTAATGGGCTGCCCTAATTACATTTGATTAGTAGTGTCTTGATTAGTAGTTTACACTGGATATTGCTAGTGATTACTCTGGGGATTTGAGGAACGGGGAGACCTAGAATGCATCAGATGGGTAAATGAAGAGTTTCTAGTTTCACTGCAACTGGTGTGCTCTGGAAAGCCAGACACCAAATCAGCATTTCATAGATATCTGTTTGTGCCTGAAGACGTGTCCTTGGATTCCTTCACAGTCTTTGTCGCACATCTAGTTGATGTAATTCGGGAAAACTTGTTAGCACAAAATATTCAGAGAGTTTAAATAGCTCAGTCTGAAATAGCCCAATTTTGCTCATAGGGTTTTAAAGAAAAAAAAAAAAAGGGGGGTTGAATCAATTTGCATAACTTTTCTAATAGGACACTGCATTTCTCCCAGTTACCTGATATTGTGATAAGATTTTTCGTTTCTATAATACTAGAGTACTTTTACCTCCCCTAGAAAGACCATCAATCTTGATATGAAGACAATATGAGATGAAGAAATGGCTGTTTCCCTTGCTACCTTTTGTTTCAAATGTTAACTATCTCCACTGTTAAAACTCACATTACATTGTCAGCTTGAAAAGGTTTGGCTTCAGCACTTAGACGATCACTATAATGTTCTTCACAAGTTGAAAGGACACTTCAGGAGCTGGTACTTTCTTCACGTGGGGGTAAGTAGATGTTGTAACAAATTCAACTACTTTGCCTCCTTTGGGCTGTCTCAACACAGAAGTCTAAAAGTCCCAAATGTTTTGCCTGTGAAGGCATTTTCTTTAATCCTCAAATCATTGTAATGGTATTTCTGCCAATTATAGACACTGAAACTGAGTAGAGTTTTTCATTGTTTGAGTTGAATTACCTCCATACTGAACTCACAGTGTTTTCTGGTCCCTACTAACCCCTTGGATAAACCATGACAGCAGAATTCAGTTTGATGAGTTTTTCCACGATGGCCTCTGGATAATTCTGAATTAATTTTTGCTCTCTTCCATGTATCTACTGCATTTGGCTGTGTTACAATATATATTTCACAACATTTCTCCTTCTGGTTGACCATGCAGTTCTCATTCCTGGCTACACCGCCAACTTCAGAATTTTCCCCAAATTTTATCAGCCATTTTTTTTTCCAGTTTCACTCATAAAAAATTCCGACAAATACTCATATGGTTCCTATTGCTATGTCTCACTTCCAGAAACATCCCTGTTCAATAATCATTAATAACAGCTTTTGGGGAGCTGTCAGCATGAGATGGTTCTTCTACTCTATGAAGTGCACTGACTACTGCATTCCCATAACTCCCAGTGATCCCAGTGGAAGCTGGAATCCTCAGCCTGGTCCTCAAGACAATGTCAAAGAAATATATTAACAATTCTGTTGGATATTAAAAACACATTGTCCAACTCTGTGATCTGATCATAAAGACTGATTGGCTAAGCACGAACAAAAACTAAGGCTTTCAGGATTTTTAACATACTTTTTCTAGCAATTTTTGTTTATTTGTAAATACCCATTTCAAATATTTTTTAAATCCTTGCAAAATGTCATAGTGCATGCCATAACAGGGAGACCAGTACGATTCTACCAACTAATATGTTCTGCATAGTCCTCCCTTTCTGTAAAGATTGCATTAATAATGGGTTACATTAAAGTAACTGTGCCATTGTGCTCCTTTAGGCTGCCTGTGGTTGTTTTTTCACTCTCTGTGTGAGGGTTCTCCTTTAGGAAAACTGACAATGTTAGCACCCATGCTGTCAGACTTCTATGAAGTCCCAAAAAAGCCTTACTGAGGAAGTAGTTCTGGAAATGTTCTGCTTCAACACAGCTTTTAGGACCCATTTTTCCTTGGGTACCAAAAGCAGCCTCTGGACTGTGGCTCTTTACCCCAGGCCACTTGGCACAGTGCTGAGGAAATGAGGTTGCAGATGTTCCACAGTTCTTCACAATCTGAGACCCTCTGTCTGCTCAGGGAGCAAACCAGACTCATAGAAGGATAAATTTAGTTGTATACATGGCTGTGACTAAAATAACTACACGTATGTATAATGAGAGAGAAACACATGTGCATGTCCATGTACACGCATAGGTTGATTTCTTTCCTTGAGGCACTTTGTCAACTAATTAACTAACAACAAATAAAGTCTGTGCTATTTAGTGATTAATTTTTTTTTTCACATTTGCAAGCCCTAATCTAGTCTGAGTCTCCCCAGGGGTCCTACACAAATACTGGATTACTCGCATTTGCTCAGGCAGCAGGTACTCTTGTAGTGTTCTGTGCACAAGGGAACAGAAACATCATGCTGAACTGAAGGGAGCAGTGAGGTTCTCAACAGCATCCACACCAGGAAGCCCAGCATGAACATATGATAAGTCGCATTTGCTTCCAGTTGGCAGAAGAAAGTACCTGCCATATCTTCAGCTGACAAAAATCTGTGCAGATTCTTTGACTTCTAATCAATTGACTTCAAATGAATTACGTTGATCCAGGTGATGTGATCTCACACAACGAGAAGTAAAAATGATCACACGTCTGTATGCCACACCATTCCGAAACTTTGCCAGCAACTGCACAGTAGTGAAGCACTCCATAGTGCTACTCAGAAGAGAACAGTGGCAGCAGTGAGCTAGGAGACCACCCACCAGTGAAATACAGGCCACTGAGACCCATTTTTTGCCTCTAGATTTACATTGCATCGTAGAATATTTGGGGTTGGAAGTAACATTTATAGGTCATCTAGTCCAACCTCTCTGCAAGGAGCCCAGACATCTCCAACTAGATCAGGTTGCTGAGAGCCCCTCCCAGCCTGACCTTGAATGTTTCCATGGGTGGGGAGTCTACCATCTCTCTGGGGAATCTGTTCCCATGTTTCACCACCCTGATTGTAAAAGACTTCTTCCTTATATGTAATTGACCCTCTTTTAGTTCAAAACCATTACCCCTTGCATGTAACTGTTTCTCAGTGGCCATTTGGTCACTTCCTCCACTTTCAAGCAGGGCTTTGTCTATAGTGCAAGGTGCAACTCTGAGCAAAGATGGGCCAACTAAGATTATATAATTACTCACTTTCCAACTACACTCCAGTCCAGAGGTAGCCTAAACCCCCTATCAGCGCTGAAGAAGATCAGACAGATGAAGGCTGCTTTTAGTTTCACAGATTAACAGGTTCACAGTAAGACCCTTTGTAAAATCAGTGCTGATTGCAGACAAACAACAACAAACAGTAATACTACTATTACCTGGACCAGTAATAACAATGGGAAAATATTTGATAGTAAATGTATGAGGAAGCTTTCGGCTATGTGACTTGATTAATTTAATTATCTTTTCTGAACAGTATCGAGGATACTGTGGGAAAGTTGGACTAAAAAGATTGAAAATCAAGTACATAATAAGGAGGGCACGTAACTGATCAGCAGAGACTAGCTTTACTTCTCCTCTGTAAGTTAATAAATGAGAAATAAACCCCATGTAACTCAGAAAGAGAAGAAAAAAGAAAGTAAGAAGAGTAAAAACCTGGGTCAAGAAATCCAACACGGCAAGAACAAAAAGTGCTTGGATCTGTGTTTTTGTTCAAGGCAAAGGTGATGTGCCAGGTCTAGACTGGGACTAGATTCAGATACAAGTTATAAGCAGTGCCAACATTCAGGAATGCTGGAATTGGCGGTCTGCTGAGATTTCATTCACAGCAGTGTGTATCAAAGCGAGTGCCCAGACAGTGCACTGATGGAAACTGGTAAACCCAATGCAGTTTTTTCAGTCACAGAAATGCACAGCAAAGTAAGCACTCCCACAGCATGCTGATGAAAATTAGTAGAGCTAATGCAGTTCATATGATGAGTCTGACTAAAAGAAACATTACTGGCACCATGGGGTGTCAGCTGGGGCTTTTAATTCCTAACTGGACTAATTCAGACGGGCAGCTCTGTCTGGCTGGGCTCAATACAGGTGTTTTTCCACTTCTGGCTGCTATATTTCCCCAAGAGGACGAGGGCCAGACCTCCACCAGCCTCCCTGGGCGCAAGGTCAGTTCTGGGGGCACGTGGCCATACAGGGGAAAACTTTTATACAGCCAAGCAACATCCTGGCCTCTTGAAAAACATCCAGCTCTTGAAAAAGTTTCTACTGTCTTCCAAGGCCTTCAAACTGCCCAAACACTTCGGAAATTACAGCATCTCATTTTGCTGCCAATTGGGAAATTTGTTTCACTGCCCTGTCAGAAAACAGAACACACCTTTGGTGGGGGAAGAATAGTTTGTCTCATTATCGTCGAAGTGCAGTGACAGAGGCAGACACTGAGCAAAGCTTTGTGGTGTTTCACTTAGGACTCCCCATGAGGGCCCTATATCCAAAGGCAGCACAGACACATTTCTACATTTTTGTCTAGGCTGAACACCTACACTTGTACCAACTATAGAGCTTGTGTCTCCCACCCACAGCTCACATTTCCCTTGGATTAGTGTTCTCCCATCAGTGCTATTAATGCAGTTGCATTGGGAGATCCAGTTGCTTTGTGGTCTGGAAGGCCCTTAACCATCCCCAAATTAAAGCCCTCTATGCAATAAAATAGTTGGGCCCTAAGGATTTTCTTGGAAATGTGCTGTGAATGAGCAAACAGAAAATAAATTAATGGTATGTTGATCCTCTTGGCTCTAAGATCACCTTTTGTTTGGTTTACTAAGACCTAATATGAACTAATGGGAAGTTAAACCAGCTTTAAAAAGTCTTTGTCGCATGATGTCTCTTAATATACCCAGTTAATATTTCCAAGGCACGTGTCTCTGTGAAATCTGGAGGCCCCAGCAAATGTCCTAGAAAGGGGATGAACCATTTTAGAGATGCTTAAGACACAGTTTCCTCCCCCTCCAGGCTAGAAAAACCTGGGGTTAGGATTCCATTCCAAGGGAGCAAACTAACTTAAAACCATAGGTGCCACATGCTGGCCCCCTGGGCAGAACAGGAGACCAGCATAGGTATTTTAATTAAATTAATCAAACCTCCCCGCCGAGGATAGGCAGTGGTTGTATGGAGAGAAGCATAATATGTATAGTTTAATAAGTGAGGTAAGAAGACAAGAAGAACCAGCTTTCTAGCCTGGATTTATCTGGCCTTGGTTTAGGTGTAGGAAATACGTAGATGTCATCCTGGCTGTGCTCGTAAAAAGCAGTAGTCTGAGCAAAGCAAAGCTTTCTTCTCCCTCCAGATATTAGTTCAGCTCACTGAGATCTGAGTCATAGATTTGTCCCTACCTCCATTTATTATGAAAAGAGCCGATGGCAAATTCATTCCTAACTCACACATGTTAGCAAGGTGTCTGTGTTTATACGGGCATATATACGAGGTGAAGCTATATTTGGATTTTAGCCATGAAGCAGCTAGGGACAGACCCTCTTATGTGGTCAGCCATACTCATCTAATATGTAACTGTTGTTCTTGCTCTGAATAAACATCCAGCAATGATGAAAGTCCTCATCACACCAAGGTGCTGCTTTCAAAGGGAATTGCAAAATCTTTTTCCTAACAGTCTCTAAACATACAGCCTTAACCTTCCTCTTGCTGAAATCAATTACAGAACTTACAGGTTACTTTCTTTAAGGCTACTGGAGGCCCATAAATTGCTATGCATAGAAGAGAGCTCCTTGAACACTGGCTTGGTTCAATGATTTCTCTTCCTTGGTTCACCCCCACCTCAAGGCCTGCTAAGCTCAGACTTTTTAACGAGCTGACACCTCTGAATGCACATTCCTGCTTACCTTCCCAGGCTGCTATTCCCTATCTTTTGGTCTTGTGAAGTTAATTTAAGAAATGTAATGAAAATAGCAGAGAGGGTTAAGTCCCTGAGGACAACAATAGGTATTAATGTCCCTACCCAGCTTCCCCTGAGACCCCCAAACACACCCTTTGCCCATGGCCCAGGACCCCATTTCAGCTCAGCCCAGGGCCAGCAGCACCAACTTCACTTGGTGATAGTTCTGTCTCCAGCCTCCTCTCCATTTCCTCCTGACCTTGGACTTTGTCCCCCAGGGCCACCTCTCCCCATAAGGAGAAGGTGCCTATTTGATTACAGGTGTGGGCAGGCATTGATCATTCAAGATGTTGAGTGTTTTCTGGGTTTATATGAGGTTGCCTAAAATATGAAACAAATTTTTAAATTACATTTTTCATTGGTTTTGTTCTTTGGCCACTGCATTACTGAAGACAGAGCAGCAAGAAGTCTCTATTCAGAAACCACCTTAAAGATGGATAATTCAGTGCCTTGAGGGAAGATAGGCAGGGGCTGGGCTCCATCATTTTCTGAAAGTTAGGAAAGACCTTGTGACTGATCCAATTCATGGGATTTAAATCAGTTGAATGGTTTTCATTCTGTTTGTTCATTTACATGTGTAGGAAGTATAATTTCTGGATCATACAGGTGAATAAGTTATAGAATATAACATTCTCTGGGAATGGTGATCCAGTTGCTCAGTCTGGCCCTGATCTGCACTCCCATATGCCTACATTATTTGCAGGGACAGGAGACAACATCCAAGTCAAAGCAGGAATTTGATTCCAGAAGGTGATGGGGACAAAGGGCTAAAATAAAATCCCTATCTTAAACCCCATGTCTCTGTTCTACAAATAATGCAAGGAATTATGTCCATGAACTCCTAACTGTACTGCTTAGCCTCAAGAGATACCAACACCTCCCATTATACCATGACCACATAGAAATAATTTTTGCAATTTCTCAGCATGAGCAGTAAAATATCTACCCTATACCACCTGTGGTGATTAAATGTGCCTTATAAATGTCAAAACATCTTTCAGCATAAATCTTCAAAGGTCTGCAAGAAACCGTGTTTAACACTGGCTCTCTCGCTTTTTACCTTCTGCACTAAGAAAGGGAAGTGTGGCAGTAGATGTTACTGAAATTCAGACATTTATTTCCACTAATGGTGGGTCGCAGAACTGAATTATGAGACCATATTGTGACATACCAAAGGCTATTTTCTAATCAGTTCATGCACATCTCTCTGTTACTAATGAGTAGTCTGGTAAAAATGTCCTTTGGCCTCTGTCTGCCTGGAAAATCCATCTTACATTTAAAGTCAATTGGAAGTTGTATCTGGAAATCCTAGGATAAATTACTCCTAGGGTAGTGTTTTCCGGCATAGAAATAAGCTGGCTGGGAAAATATTTTAATCTCCATAGGGTCATTCACTCCTATGTACAAAATATAACTCATTCTTTTATGGGAACAATTGCCTCTAGAAATGTGAATCATTTATGGGTGGTGCCTACAGCTTCAGTCTTGAAAGCAGTTAGAAACGTGAGAAGGCCTTGGGCTGAAATGGGGCTTGTGTACAACTAAAATGAAGCACCTCAAGTGATGGTCACCGTGCCAGACACACATTTGTCAGAGGACAGAAACCCAGACCTGCCAGCACCACTTCATCCCAAGTGCCCCATAGCAGTTTGTATCCTCGCAGAGGAGGTGTGATCTGTTCACCCACTGAGCACAAGCAACTCGTGGCAACCTTCACCTGGATTAATCTGCTATGCTCCATAAAATTCCTCTACTTTCTCATTATTTCATGCCATACTGCCCATCTAGTAAAAAAAAAAAATAAAAACAACCTAAATTCTGGGGACTTTTAAAAGTTTTCAGAAGGTGAATAATTTGGATTATTTGAAACCTGTTTCAGAGTAGGCTGCAAGCAATTCTTCCCACTCCAACAAGGCTTTCCCAGACCAAAGACAAACATTTGGGACTGTTGGTTCATATGTGCTGTGGACCTTTGGTGCTGAGATTGGACATGCTGTGGAAATGCACATGGGGTGAGAGCAAACACTACAGGCTGAGTGGCACCTAAAGTGAGTTGCAAACCATTTCACTCTCCATGGAACGTAGACATAACGCAGAATGAGAGGGAAAATCCACACTGGAGAATGCTTCAGCTTCCTTTAGCCGCAGTCTTGAACAGTGGGTGCTGAAGGGAAGTGACACAAGCAGCTCTAAGAAGGTCTGGAAGTAAGTGGTTTTCAGCTGCAGCCAAAATAGAGTGAATTAGTTTGTACTTTGCTGCTCTGCACACGTGCAGAAATCACCATGGAACCAATACAATAGACCAAAATTATGCATCAATTATACACCTGAGGATCCCAAGTAGGTGTCATTGAGACCAGGGAGCCACTTCCACCATCTTCTCCAGAAATTCCCCTTGGATAAGACAAAAAAAGTTCAGTCTCCAGCAGTCTCAGTATTTACGATACATCCAACACCAAAAGACAAGCACCTTAAACCTACAATTCCATGTTTCAGCAGGTTCATTTTGTAGATGTGCCTATACAAAGACAATGTTCTTCCAGGAAGCTACCCCATTGCCTCAGTCAGAGCATTTGGTGAGCCTGTACAAAAAACTGCTTTCTAGAATCAGAAACTATAAGGGAGCAAGTTCCACTTTATCACTGTCTACCTAAATATATAAATAATCCAAAATCTGAAGTGTGTTTTGGACAGCACCCTCGGGCTATCATTTTACACCCAGCTGTTATTCTCAGAGGATTCTCAGTAAATCCAGAAATAGACCCAGCCAGGAGTCGGGAACAGGCTCAGAGGAGAATGTCACCATATGGCAGCCCCTGACTGTTGCATAAATGTATTGATTAGCTGAACCAGCTTCAGGATGTCTCTATTAAGGACAGTAACCTCAAGAAGGGACATAAAATTATCAGAAAGGTGAAAGAGTATCTAAACTGGTCGTTCTTTTCCATTTAACTCCATTCTTCTTGTCCAAAGTATGACACCAATCACTTGAGAAAATTGGTTAATTCAGTTTAAATCTGAAGCCTAAAGACAATTCCTAAATAAAACTTGAACAGAATAATAATATTTTATTGCTATGACAACAGAATAGCACATTAGCAACCCAAATGACAATATTCTTCCTCCCCTTACGCTGACATTGGCAAGGAAAGAAATTATGTTGGAGTTTTTAACATATGTTTTCAAAAGGGAAAGGTGGTGGCACGTTAAAACCCACCATGAAAATAAAAATCCTCCAGGAGAGTTTTCTTTAGCTGTTTAAGCAGTTAGTGAGTGCGTTTTGAACTATGTGCTTTAAAACTGATAGGAACGTGTCGTAAAACAAGTTCTCCCATTCACTTGTTGTGTGACCCAGAGAAAAGTACTTTACCACAGAGTCATAGAATCACAGAATAACAAAATGGTTTGGGTTGGAAAGGACTGGGGTGATAATGAAGCCAGAAGGAAAGATACTGAAATTTTAAAAATAGGTCAAATATCAGGCATTAGGCTGCACATTCCCTCACCCTCCACTAACAGAACAAACAGCCTTTCTCAAAGGCAAAAAATGCCCTTTTTCTTGCTGCTGTTCCTGCCGCATTTGTGTGAGCCCTGAGGACATTGTGCAAATCTGTGTTAGTGCCCCAGCAGTCTGAGAATTTCTAGAGGCAAAGGTAAGGCACTCAGCAGGTCTACAGCCATGTAACAAAATCCACCCCTGGCACAAGCCAAACTCTACAGTAAATCCTTAGCATGGTGCCCAGGAATTTACTCTCATAACTTCACAACAACAGCAAAGGGATACACTTGTCTCCATTTTCGTTGTGCCTGGGTGGTTTATCATGGTGTTTCAGACCCTGAGGTAAGATTGGGTCTGGGTTGTGTTTGGGGATTACCTTGTGCTAGACTTTCACCTCTGTGAATGCAGAATGAGTGTCCCAGCATGGCATCAGGGAGCTCTGTGTCATGTCCCATACCACACTCCAGATGAGAGGATAAACTCAGATTTTCAATTGCTTGGGACTGTAGTTGCTGTCTTTCACTTCTGGAAAACCTGGAGATTCTCACTATGACACCAAGCCAATTCATAGCTGGGTGACCACTGAAGAAGTATGAAACAGCAAACAAACTCATCCTGAAAAGTTTTCTGTACTGCATTTTGGATTTAAAATGTCCACAGAAAAAGTTCTGTTAGTTTAGAGAGTTGTTGGCCGAAATGGATACATTTTCCAGGGAAGTCAGCCAGCTTTTAAAGGAGGCCAAATCTGTTTCCACATGGAAATTGGCTCATTTTTGAAGTTTAGATGAGTTTTGCATAAAAATATATTAAATTCCTTCCCCCACCCACAACCGTATACACTTTCTTGCATCTTGATGGGAGAACTGCTATTCCACCATCACAGGGAAATGCAATTTGAAAAAGTGCAATATTATGTAATTAAAATGCCAGTCATGTCAGTATGGATGAGACAGAGAAAAGAGAGGAAAAAAACCTGGAAAACAAAAATTATCCAATTCAGTCAGCTCTTAGAAATGTTTTTTCAATCTATCTAAGCTCTTCCAGAAGCTGCACAGGGGTACAGATACCTTCAGCTTTCTTGTTCTTTCAAAAAGTAATCAAAGCCTCAGCAATAGAAAACAAATTTAGAAAAAAATCCTCAATCTATAACATAACTATTAATGACTGTCTGGTATATTGCCATTAATTAACTAAAGGCCAGTTATACAGCTTGTTCAGCTGTAATAGCTTTCATCCTGAGATTATTTGGACAGCAAGTTTGTTCCAAGAAGCACACCCTCCACAAATGAGGAATAGCATGGAAAAAAAAGTTTTTTAATACATACTGTACCAAAGAACTGAAATGTGTCTAAAAACACATAGCATGTACCAATGCCTCTCTCTAAAGTGTCTGCCATTTGGAATATTGTCACTTAAATACTTTGCCTGTTCAGTCTATTTTGAATGGCTTCACTATAGAACTGGAGGAAAATTCTCCAGAGAAACTGGAAAAATATGTTTTGGAAAGTGTTTCAGATTCAGAATTCTCAGAATGCCCCATTTTAAACCTTACAATGAAAGAAAAAAAATCAGTGCATATTGACACACACATACATGTCCTAAAATATGTATCTACAACATACATAGTAAACTAATAGTAGCTTGACACATAAATAAAAGGATTAGAAATTATCAAAGTTGAAGATTTCAGGTGGTCTGTATTAGATGCTAAAGGAGGAGTTCAAGTCAAAAAATCAACATTTTGGCAATTTACATGGGATGAGAACCCAAGTCTTGCCCTCCTGTAATCTTACACATCCTGGATCGATTGCATTTTCAGCAAAGGAGATCCTAGTGCTGTCCATCATTGATCAACAGATGTGAAACCTTATTCCAGGTGAGCTTGACACTATACAGGGAACTGTAGTCATGGCACTCATGACTGTGCTGGGTACGAGGAAGAAAGCTGAGGCACAGATTGCAATCCCAGTTCATCCAACTCATCTCTTTTTGAGAAAGGTCATTGCTTCATTCAGGTATTAGCTAAATATAGGAAATGTTCAGGAAGCTGGGAACTTTGATCTTGAAATACTTGTAGGCTTGGCACTATGAAAGGATGAGGCAAACATTTAAAAAAGATCAAGGGAAACAGATGTTTGGCTTCTTCCATCCACTGTCACTAAATCAGTCACTGGCCCAAACTAGTATTTTAGCACAGGTGATTTTCCACGAAGCTAATCCTGCTTTCATTCAGGGCATTCCTCTTCCAATAAAAGTCCATCTGCTTGCCTAGCTTTAGACACTAGCATAAATTTTAACTTGTCCAAATGGATCTTTCAAGGAGGTCTTTGCACCAAGGCTGAGAGAACCACATGCTGCTTAGTGAGAAATCACAGAGATGTTCACAGCTTGAGCTGTCTGAGTCACCAGCTGATGAGAAACTTGACTTTTTGCTTGAATTTTCCTGCTCTTTTTAAAGGAAACTTTAAAAAACAAATAAACCCCACAGGCAAGAAAGTAAACTTTCTCATTTCGTAGGCACCTCCTCCCAGCCATGGTTAAACACACCACAAAATCCATTTTCTCATGGATTTTTTTCATTTATTTCCTGCTTGCCTCCTTTTGTTTTTCCACAGACATCAGTGTCATTTTCTCCTGCTGCACACAGGCTGTGAGCATTTGGTTCATTCTCTCTGACTTTTACACAGCAAAGGGCTACCAACTTCTACATGCCCCAGCAGCTGCATCCAATTCCCCTTTGCAAACGAGAAGCCACACTGAGATGACTTTTGCTAAAGGAAGGTGATAGCAATAATTTTGGCTCCTGAAGCTGCAGAGTAAGGGCACAGCTGGAAGTCAAGTCAACCGGGTTCCCCCCTTACAAACCCAGACCTAATTTAAAGAGAGAAGTCACTGAAACGCCCGGTGGTCAGCCCAGACTGTCTCCAGTTCACAGCTTTCAGCAGCTTCTCATCTCTCCCAGCTCATATTGCTCAGGGAGCAGTAGACCCAGATGCTTATGGACCAGTCAATAACCACAGATAATAGCTTAAAACGCTTAACTCCACGCAACTGTCCAGACAATTATCTACTTATGTATTTACATCATTCTTATTATGTCTCATCAGCTCCCGTGCATTAATGGACTTTGTCCTCTGCAAGTGCCTACCACAATAGAACAAAAAACCCCATTTGTTCCTGTTTCTCTTATAAGTAAGTGCCAGGTTCTTCTGATCATCAAAATAGCTTTTTATCTTGAAAATGCTACAAAAATCGTACTGTCAACAAAAGCAAGTTTGTACTGGAAGCTTTACAAGTTCAACAAAAGTAACATTGCTGCTTAACAAAACTGTGATTGCAAAAGAACTCAAAACATTTATGCTGCCATGAGTGTAATTTAAGGATATTTAGCCTTTGCTCAACCTTTAGAGACAAAATGCTGTTTCATGCTACCTATAATATCAACCTTTAGGTTGCAAAATCTAGTAAAGTACTAATGGTAAAACATTATAAATGCTAAAGTTACATTACAAAACTGCAGCTTTACAAATAGATAAATGGTCTCATAGAAACAGCCTCTTGTGACTTTCGTGAGTCACTTATCATTAAAAAATTAATTGTAAGACATAATTTGTTTAACTATGACACCAGCATATAGGGTAACTTTGTTTACACCGTGTAGTGTAGTTCCCTGTAAAGTTTTAGGAACGACAGGTATCAACCTGTCAGTATCTTACAGCAAATAAATCAATGATAAAAATCACTGGTCTTTCATCTCATAATTTTGGGTGAATCCAGAGTTTGTGTAGTAAAATATAGCAGTTCTTGTAGTTTGGGGACCACTAAAGACTTCTGCACAGTCTTCTGCAAACTGAGTTCAACAAAACTTAGTCAGGATGAAAAACATGGGGAAAACATACGTCTCTCCAATTCTGAGAGAATTCTGGGCCAATACTTGGTAGAAACTCAGGTGTCCTGAGAGACAAGAAAATGCACTTGGTTCAGGGTACCACAGCTTTTCACATCCCCAATGAAAGAAAAGATCACACAGATCAATAAAATACCTATTTTCTTAAATTACTAAATAAAAATCAACATTGTGATACTGTGGTGGTGCAGATGCCACCCCCCTTTCTTTAAGTGACGTGAAAACATTCATTAGTGACAGATACATAACTTGAACCCACACATCTTTTCAGCTTTGGGTTTCCTTTGGGAAACTGTTATTTGTTCACCAGCAAAATCAACTCACGTTTTTATCTCTACCCTTAATACACCTTTGACCCACAAAGGGTAATACGTGCTGCTCTGTTCATGGCCTCATGGACTGAAATTGGAGGGGAAAGTTGTTTTGGGCTAAAGGAGTATATGGCTGATGTATTGCTTCCATTTATTATTTGATCTCATTCTATTGTGTGTTTCCTTATGGCACACTCAATAGGTCTGTAATCATGGGGAACAAGATAGAAAGGGTAGGGCAAGGATTGTATTTCCTGCCTTGGCTGGTGCATAATTTTATTAGAGCTTATTTTGAAACACAACTTTTAGATAAGAATCCATCATGCAGGATTAGAGATACAGCGTTCTGGGCTGAAAACTACAGTTATTTTTTTGGGGTTGTGTAAACAAAGTGAAGAGTTAATACGCCATCCTCTTTTTTTTTTATAGCTGAAGAGTTTGAGCTTTTGTTTAAAAAAAAAAAAAAGGGAAATGATCGAGCAGTGTTTAAAAAAAATTGTTTTTCCAGCTCCTTTGGTACAACAATTGTTTGATATAAACTTTCATGACACTGTGAGCTTCCTCTCTGCTAATAGCCCAAATGTTCTTTTTCCAGCAGGAGGAAAGAGCCTGTGTCCAGGGATAGATCACACCAGCTGCCCCAGAACGAGGAGCCCCTCCGTGGTGCCAAGGTAGGGCTCTGGAAGGACACCGAGCCATGTGGAGTTTGGCACTTACAGAGGATGGAGGGAGGGATATGTGCGTGTGGGGAAGGGGAGGGGAGTGTCTTTTTTAAAGGAAAAGCCATGTATAGTATGGCTTGTAAGGGAAAAGAGAACATGAAGTAGAAAATTATCTGCAGCTGTTTGCTTCTAAAGGAGAACGGGTAGTGTTGCACTGGCCCAAAGGCTGAAGTGAAGAGTTGGCAAGAGGCTCAGGCACCAACATCCCTGCTCCACTCTCAAGAAACATTGTTCCCTTTGCAGGGATGGACATCCTGAGGTGTGGATATCCCACCTCTGGCCCTGGGGCTGGGCAAGGCAGAGGGCAACATATTCTGGCAGCAGGTTCCCAGAGATCAGAGGGACAGAGCCATGCTTTGATCAATGTGTCTCTGATGACTTTTGGGAATTAAGTCTGAGGAAGTGAAAGAAAACTTGCAATACACCCACATGACACATGAAATAATAAAAACTCCTTGAGAAGCTGCAGGTTAGGACAGGTGTAGTCAGAAGTTTTTAGTAAAATCTTCAACTGCTTCTTGAGGCAGCTTGTTGAAATGGAGACCTTGCCAGGCTGTTACTCATTAAAAAAAAAGTTGAAAGATCCCCCCAAAAAGGTCTTTCCTAGAAAAGCAGGTTGCATAAACTCTGGTCATCCATCATCTTCGTAACTTGAACTGCCTGACAGGAGTAGTCCATGACTGATTCCCAGCTTTACACACATAACTCTATATGTGAGCAGGAAAACTGAATAATGGACCCAGTCCCAAATAGACTCTGAGACTCTCCAAGCCCTTTGATCCAGGAGTGCAAATGCAGATGAAAACGTTCATCCCTTGTGATGGGCCTCCACAAGCAGCTCCTCCTTGCTCTCAAGGGGACACTGGCAATGGCCTGCAAGGTCCCTTTCCCCACCTCAGATTCCTCCTGTTAGCCTTGCAGCAAGACCAAGGTCCACAGTCCTGAGCTCTTTCGGGGTTCAATCCCTCCAGCTGGGGTCTGCAGAGACCCTCTTTGGCTTGGCCAGCACCCTCTGCCTCCCCAAGGAGCAGGAGCAGGCACATGAGCAGTTATCATGCTCAACAAATGCCCTGCACCACCCTGACTTCCCTTTAGTTAACCACTCCCTGGATTTCTCACTGTAGGCACTATCCAAAACCACAGACATTTGATATCTGTACCTTGTCTCAGACCCTTTTGCTCCAGTCTTCCTCAGTGGGCCTGTCCAAGCAGTTGGGATGGTGTAGATATTGCAGCAGTAAAATGGAAGAAAGTGGTGAAGCTCTTCTGTGCCAGATGTGCAGCGGTTAATTTGGGATGGCAAGAAGCCCACAGTGGCCAGTTCCTGTGTCCTGTCCAAAAGGTGATGACAGTCTCTGATTGAAAACATGATCCTGTGCACCTCACAGACAATTTTAGTCACAGGCCTAACTGTCTAAATCTGCTTTCATAAAAGATAAAATCTTCCCTTGTATTTTTTTCCATTACTCAATTAACTATTGTTTCGCTCAGCATGTTTTAATCATAAGTAAGTTCATTAATAGATGTGCTCTTTGGAGTCATGGGGGACTCTGTGATATAATGGCATTAATCTTTCTGAATAACATCATTAATATCCTTTGCCCCTTAAAGGCACCCACTATGTCCCCCAGGCAATTATAAAATTTTGTTCCATGGTACTGAATGAGCTCATCCAGCTAAAATGACTACAATGCCTGTCTGCATAATATCGCTGTTCGTTGCATCCTATTTATTTATACTACTCGTCAGACAGCATTAGAACTTCTTTTTGAGCATGTTGGCTCTTTTGCTGCAAAGCCACCAGCTCAGCTGACTGGTCTCCACCTGGGTCTCAGGAGAGCTGATCTATTTAGAAGGGTCATGAAAGAAGAAAGAAATTCCTAAACTGGGAGCCTTTTGACAATTCTCTTCAAAATAACCTAGGAGTTGTTTTACCACTGAAGCTGGAAGGAAGGGACTCCCACTGAATTCAGCAGGCTTGGGGGTGTTGCTAAGCCTGCTGTTGGCATTTCTACCAGCCTTACTAAAAGAAAATTCCCAGTTTCTGGGTGAAGAGGTACTTTTCTCCCCAGAGCTGGGAAAAGTAAAATTGCAGCACCTCCACACAGTGAGAGGCTGGCCCATGTCTATTAAAGATTTCCAGCGCCGGATATCCTTTAACATATTACTTTTTCCATCCAGACCCTCACATCTTTCCATCCTGGAGTCAAGATTCAAACTCCTAAAGAATTTGGGTTTACATCTTATTTATCCTACTTTCTCATCAGTAAAACACAGACACTATCCTTCCCTCCTTTACAAAGCAAGCTGGGAACTATAGATAAAAATTCCTATACAGAGGTGAAATATCTGAATTTTTTTATGAGTGTACTGGATAGCTCTTGTGTTCTCTGAGCAGAGCAGCAAAGTTTGTGGGTTTGCTGTGTTTATTCTGTCCATATTTGGATGGGAAGAGGCATAGGCAGTAGATGAAAGTAGTTCATATAATAAAACTGGGTTTGGATGAAGCTCAGCAGTATATTGCTGTTTCGTTTTAGCACTCCTGAAATAGTAAGACCTTGTCAAATTCAGTCCCAGAGGAGAAAAACAGGCAGATTTCAGCTTCAACATGTGCCACATAGTTGCACTTTGCCATATTTGCTCACATTATGGCATATATGTGTGGAGGAAGAAG
Organism: Lepidothrix coronata; assembly: GCF_001604755.1. Lineage (NCBI taxonomy): Eukaryota > Metazoa > Chordata > Aves > Passeriformes > Pipridae > Lepidothrix > Lepidothrix coronata. The sequence goes on from NW_016690265.1 coordinate 1,435,312, forward strand.
GGAAGAATTTCCCCATTTCTGAGTTGTAAAATGTCTTTCAACACTTCTCTTCTTTACTGCAGTAGCAATATGTCATTACTGGTCACAGAAAGAGGCTATTACAGGACTATAGCCACTCTATCTGCAAACAGAGCCATCCAAAGTGTGGATCCAGCTCAAATTTAAGCAGGAGGAATGAATGTTTTATTCTTAAATTCCAACTTATGTTTCAAAAAAAAACCCCAAAAACCCAAAGCAACCCAACTCTTCTTGCTACCTCTTTTATTTCCAGCTACGCACAAATTCCTGAATATATGAGCACAGCCTTTTTCTGCAGGGCTTTTGACCACGGGTTTAATGCTTGCTCCCACAGTCAAGATGCACTTGGAGTTTGCATGTTATATGAAGAGAAGAAAAACTGAAACATTTCACTGGCAAGGAACTCCACTGAACCTTGAGCACAAGGAGGAGTGATCAGATGTTACTCAAAGGACAGTGTTTAAGGCCAGGTTGGACTTTGAGCAACCTGGTCTAGCGGAAGGTGCCCCTGCCCAAAGCAGGGGAGGGATGGAATTAGATGATCTTTAAAGTCCCTTCCAACACAAACCATTCTATCATTCTATGATTCTGTTTGCAGCTCTGTTGTCAGACCTACCTGATGGGGAGGTACGGGAGAGGACAGGGAAGCTGCCCTCAAAAATGGCAATGTTTGAAGTTACATAAAGTCTGAGACCAAGGAGGAGGCATTGATCAAAAACATCCTTTTTCCCATTTCTGGCTCGTTCCAGTAAGAGCAGAAGACACAACCATCCTACCTCACGTGGATGCTGCTTCTCCTGGAGGCCAGAATCCCAATTTTAGCAGCAAGGGGGCTCCTGGGACCAGAGTGTCCCCACAACCCCTACAGTGTGAGAACATCTTCAGGTGTTTCTTCTGCCCAGTATAACTATATGGGACCAAGGGATGCAGCCATCTCACTAAGACCAGCCCAGCATATGAAATTAGGGTGTCCTACTAACAGAAAAGGAGCATGCAGTGACCTGGGTGTTCTTCCCTGCTGTGCCACAACATCCTTTCTGACATCAGGAAAAACTCAGTGCCATAAGTGCTCCCTCTATGAAGTGGGAATAGCATTTCCTTTCTCCCACAGATGGACTGTCTGGGCTAGTCAGCCCTTTGGACAGGGATTCCATCTGGCTGCAGCTTTGCAGATAAGAGCACACAGTGGGAGCCCTGATCCCAGCCAGAGCCTCCAGGCACAGCACTATGTGGATGATGGGCACTGGTGAGCAGGCAGGGCAGGCAGCAGCCCTGCCTCTTCTCCAGCTCACATCGTGCTCATCAGGGCTCACAAACATCTCTGTGAGTGATATTTACAGAGCAGCTGGAGCTGTGGATGCTGCTGACCCAACAAAAGGAGGGTGAGGCAGGTTTTAGTCATGTCTCCTTGCTTCCATATGGGCCTGCAAGTTTAGGAATATTGGAGAAATAATTCATCAGCTGCATTTGAGGCACAGGCAAGGGCTGACTCTGCTGACTGCAGACCTGTTGCAGTGGAAGCTGCCTCCCGGCTCTAAAACATCATATCTGGTTTAAACCTACTTCCAGTGCCTCTGTCCAAATGTTCCTGCCAAAGTTCATATCTCTCTGAATATCCCACTCCTCTGCCTGTTCCTGCCTCCCGCTCCCTCTGCCTCCATCTTCCTTCCCACAGCCGTGGGAACAGACTTCATCACTTGAGAAAAATGCCCTGCTCATACCCCCCGCTGTTGCTTGAAGCAGACCAAAAAAATTAAAGTCTTTTGAGCAGAGAATCCTTGTCAGGACAAGAAATAATACTGACCTCAGTGAGGATGGCATGTACCGCCAGAGAGGTGGTTCAGGCTGTGTGTGCTGCAACCAGCTGTCTGCCTGACTACAATACAGTGTGGAGTATATGGAATATAATTTCCCTCTCCTTTTACATTTAATACAATGCATTTGGATCACACATTATTAAGAAATAAACCATGAAGTCTAGGCACTTGGCTTTCACTAATGGCCTGTTACTCCTCTAACACTGTCTCTTCAGTGCAAAGTGACAGATTGATTTGTGTCTCTCCCAAAGACTCCCTTAGCCTTCTTCCCTACCCTATCTGAAATTTCCTACTTTTAAAAAATAACACCTCTGTATAACAGTGGGAGGACAGGACTCACATGGGTGGTCTCTTATAATGAAGATAGAGTATCTGGGAACAATATTTTAATGTGTTTTTCTTCTAATTGAGTTTTTCCAGCCTTTGGGATAATTATTTCTACCAATTAGCCTCGTGGTATTGTTAGCTGGAGGCAACCGGTCCTTCTTCAGGCCTCTGACAGAGGTTTACAGTACGCACAATGGTGCATAGTCCAGTTTATGAGAAAAAAATTGCCCCTCTGCTCCCAAAAGTATGGGAAGCGACTCCATTGTGAGACAAATGTTTCCCATGGAAATTGTCCTGAGAAGCTTCAGAAGGGTCCACATTTCAGATAAAAGCAAGTGGGTGGAGATTTTTAAACTAAAGCTCAGGAAAGAGGGGGTTATGCCTGAAAGGGAGAGTGGCACAGGAGAGGGAAGGCAGCGGTCAGACTCCTTGAGGCATGGGACAGCTTTGTCCCTCGTTCCCTGCGGTGTCCCAGAGGAGATGCTACCTACCCCTACCACTGTGACGAAACCTATCCATAACAATGAAAGAACAGGGCAAGAATTCACAACAGTAAATTAACTCAGAGTAAATTTCAAGCCCTTCTTTGCAAACATAAGAGCTACACACTTGTTTGTCCTGATAAATGAGAGTTGAAAAATGATGCAATCGCGTAAGTGGCCGAGTGGTGGCCTTGGGCACAAGCCTGGAGTGGCCTTCCTTTACCTCAGCCCTGAGCAGGGCACTTTTTAGCAGTCTGCAGAAGGAAACTGTTAATGCTGAGGAGAAAGGGCTGGCAAGAACTCAGTGTAAAGACCCTGCAGCAAAAATATATAATTGTTATAAAGGTAAAGACTAGTGAGGGGTAATGTATGAGCTGGTAGAAAATAGGCTCAACACTTAGAGAATTTTAAGGCAGGTCTTACAGGACCAAAAATATCTGCTTGGGCAAAATTCAGTTAGTGAAAGCAGAGGAATTTTTCAAGTCAAAGATGAATGAGGCTTTTACATAGCCCAAAATGCAAATGACCTGGTGATGATGGCCATGTAAATATGAATTCTTACCTACATTAAAAAAAAACTTCTCTCCAAGTTTTTAAAGAAAGTAGGGGAAGAAATGCTCCCCTGTAAATTTCTCAGTGAAATAATTTTCACTAGAAAATGCTCGTTCCTGGAAAAGGAAGTTGTTTATGGAAGCAGAAGAGCA